>NC_092751.1:68576084-68701084 GCF_047496795.1 Chiloscyllium punctatum | reverse complement strand
GGAAACAGTGCCCTGGTTTATAAAAGGGAATATTGTCAAATATAAACACTGCTGTCTTTTAAAAGGTGAAATAAATATTACCCTGGACACGATTAAATCAGAGAGAGACAGAAAATAATTAGAGATGGAGAAGGGGGGGGGGGGCGGTGGAGACAGAGTCTGAGGCAGCGAGAGAGAGAGAGAGGGAGAGAGAGAGAGAGAGAGAGAGAGAGTGGGAAGTGGTTTGAATTTGTCAAACAGCAGGATCTTTGAACCATTAACCAGTGTCAGTGAAACACACAATCTGTCTGCGGTCACACTGCTACTTGTGGGATCTTGCTGTGTCTCAAATCATCTGCAGAGTCTCCCACATTGCAACAAGTGGCTCTGTCAAAATGTAGTTTACAGAGGCTTGGATTTTACAGTTTCCTTGTCTCTCTCTCTCTCTCTCTCTCTCCCTCTCTCTCTCTGTCTCTCTCTATCTCTCTCTCTCTCTGTCTCTCTCTTGCTCTGTCCATCTCCTCTCTGCACCTCCTTCAGTCTGGGCCTCCCTCCCTTTCTCTCTGTCCGTAGTCTGGGTCTTTCTTTCTGCCTTCCTCTCTCTGTCTCTCTCGTTCCCTCTCTCCATCACCATTCCTGACTCTGGGTCTGCCCCCTGACCCCCTCAAGATCAGATAAAGATTGCCATGTACAAGAATAAATCAGAGAAAGAGAAAAAGATTAGAGATGGAGAGGGGCAGGGTGGGGAGAGAGAGAGAGAGAGAGAGAGAGAGAGCAAGTGAGTATGTAGAGAAGAAAGAAAGTGGGAAGTGGTTTGAATTTGTCAAACAGCAGGATCTTTGAACGCTTAACCAGTGTCAGTGAAACACACAATCTGTCTGCGATCATACTGCTACTTGTGGGATCTTGCTGTGTCTCAAATCACCTGCAGAGTCTCCCACATTGCAACAAGTGGCTCTGAGTCAAAATGTAGTTTACAGAGGTTTGAATTTTACATTTTCCTTTTCTCTCTCTCTCTCTGTCTCTCTCTTGCTCTGTCCATCTCCTCTCTGCACCTCCCTCAGTCTGGGCCTCCCTCCCTTTCTCTCTGTCCGTAGTCTGGGTCTTTCTTTCTGCCTTCCTCTCTCTGTCTCTCTCGTTCCCTCTCTCCATCACCATTCCTGACTCTGGGTCTGCCCCCTGACCCCCTCAATCTCTCCAGACCGTCCCATCATATTAAACCCTCCAGGCTGTGATGTGACGGGTCAGGATTACAAAATGACGGGAGCGACCACATTTCAGAGACAGAGGCTGGAATCGGAGAGAGTGTGGGGAAAGAGAGATGGAGAGAGGGAGAGCATGGAAAGGGAAGGATGGGAGTGGGATCAGAGGGCTGGAGTGGGGAGGGGGGTGGGTGATGTGGGGGCAGTGAATAGACACAAGGGCTGGGGGTGGGGAGGTAGGGGGTCTCCAGTGTTCACACATTGTACATTGAAAGTACAGGAGAAATCGTTCCCAGCCCGAGAGTGAAGATGGCAGCCTGGGATAGAGAGAACGAGACAGACAGAGAGATACACACAGAGATGGTGCAGCCTCTGGGTCCTAACTGTGTGGGTGTGATGTGTTCCTATTGGAACGCAGTGAGACTCCATGTGGGATCTTGCTGTGCAGTGTTCCCTGCATTACATCTTTAGCCCATTCTGGGGGATTGTGTTGGGGGGGTGGGGAAGATGGGTAGGTCAGGAGTCTTGAGCCTGTGTGAGGCTTTGTGATCATTGGATGGCCGTATCTGTGTTTTGGACAGGACCATGGGGCGGTGAGGGTTCAATGGAAGGTGTAGGCGCCACTCAAACATAGTTTATTGAGGAGCTGAGGGTGACAGGAGTGGGTAGAGGGAGGGCTGAATTTCCCTGTCTCTCCATCCAGCTCCAGAGTTGAAATGGGGGAGGTTAGCATTTGTTGGTGACTTAACAGGGAGGCCTGTTTCCACATTGCAGTCTGTGGGATCTTGCTGTGCGGGAACAGCCTTCATCATTTTCCTTTTCAGTAGCAGTGGGCCACACTTCCCAAATTCAGGCAGGAGGGTGGGGGTGGTCTGAATGTGGACGGTGAAGGTACAGACACCCTCACAGTGTTCCTCAGCATGGGCTGGTGGGATCCTGCTGTGCAGAATTCCAATGTCAGCCCCTCTGTGTGTGTGTGTGTGTGTGAGGGAATGGGGGTTTTTGGGGGTGGTTCTGGAGATGGTGTGGGTGGCTGGGTCAGTTCTGTCAGAGTGTGCAGGGAATCCCTCAGTAGTCCCACACCTGGCTGCCTGTGGGATCTTGCTGTGCACCCCTCAGCCTCCGGGTTGCCCCTTACCCAGCACAGGAGCCTGTCTACAGGGCCCGGGCTCCGTTTGCCGATGGTCTGATAGTGGGTGGGGTGTATCATCCCTCCTTTCCCCAGCCAAGACCCCCCCACCCCCACTTCTCCTCCCCCTCCCCCCACAATGTGATAGTGACAGGGCTAATGTCTACAGGACAGGGCAGGGAGATGGGAACACACTTTAAATGGGAGGGAGGGAGGGAGGGGAGGGCATTTCAATCAGAATGGAGGGGGAATGGAGAGAGAGAGAGAGACAGCAATCCATTCTCGAGAGCAGGAGGAAGCTGAGCAGAGAGATGCAGGGTGGTATAGGGACAGGGAGAGGAGGACGGGATGAGAGAGGGAGACAGAGAATTAGAGAGGGAAGGAGACAGAGAGAGTAGGGGACAGACAGAGAGGGAAGACGGACAGTAAGAGACAGAGAGAGAACAACAGGAGACAGAGTGAGGGAAGGAGTGAAGGAGAGGGAGGAGTGAGAGTGAGAGAAGGAGTTAAGGAGAGAGGGGACTGTACCAGTGGGAGGTTCATTGTGAATATTTCATGGAGAACATTTTTGTTTCCCACCACCCGGTGTATCAGAGAGCCAGCTGGAGGGGGCAGGTTATACACAGAGGGAGGGACGGAAGTCAAGAGACAGGATCTGGGAGTAACTCCCTACCATTGAGTGACTGACCAGCCCCTGTCTCAGAAAATACACCCTTCGGGTAGGGGGCAGTCAGAAAGCATTTACCCCCTGGGGGAATGGAGGGGCGAGGGAGGAAGGGGGGAAGGGATGGGGGGGTAGAAGGAAAGGGGAGAAGGAAAGGGGGAGAAGGAGAGGGAGAAAGGGGGGAGGGAGAAGGAGAGGAGGGGGAGGGAGGCAAGGGAGGAGAGGGGGGAAGGAGAGGGGAGAAAGAGGATGCGGAAACAGAGGAGGGGGAGGGAGGGGGGAAGGGAGGGGGGAGAAGGAGGGGGAAGGGAGGAGGGGTGAAGGAGGAGAGGGGGAAAGGAGGGGAAGGGAGGATGGGGGAGAAGGAGGGGGTGATAAGGAGACGGGGGCAGAAGGAGAGGGGGTAAGGGAGGAGGGGGAAAGGATGGAGGGGGAAAAGGAGGTGTGGTGAAGAAGAGTGGAAAGGGAGGAGAGGGGGGAGAAGGAGATGGGGGAAGGGTGGAAGGAGGCGATGGAGGAGGGAGGGTGGAAGGATGGGGAGAAGTGAGTTGGAAGGAGGGAGGTGGGGAGTGGGGGGAGGAAGGAAGGGTGCAAAGAAGAGTGGGGTGGGAAGGTGGGTAGGAGAGGAGGGAGGAAGTAGAAGGGGGAAAGGAGTGGGGGGAGGCAGAGAGGGGTAAAGGAGAGGGAGTAAAGGAGTGGGGAAGGAGAGGGTTGGGGAAGGAGAGGGGATGAGGGGTGAGGAGGAGGGGAAGGGGAGCAGAAACGAGAGGGAGGAATGGAGACGGGTGAAAGGAGGGGGATAAGGAGGAGGGGTAGGAGATGGGGCAAGGAGAGAGGTGAAAGGAGAGAGGGGGAAAGGGTGGGGGAAGGGGGAAGGAGAGGGAAATGAGTGGAGGGAGGAGAGGGGGAAGGGGCAGGAGGAGTGAGGAAGGAGGGGAAAAGGAGGGGGATTTGGAGAAGGGAGGAGGGGGGAAGGGGAAGGGGGGGAAGAGAAGGGGGAAGGAGAGGAGGTGGGGAAGGAGGAGGGGGAAGGAGAAGGGGGAAGGAGAGGAGGTGCAGAAGGAGAAGGGGGAAAAGAGGGGAAGGAGGGGGAAGGAGAAGGAGGAAGGAGAGGAGGGGGAAGTAGAAGGGAGGAAGGGGAGGAGGTGGGAAGGAGAGGAGGGGGGAAGGAGAAGGGAGAAGGAGGTGGGGAAGGAGAGGAGGGGAAAGGAGAAGGGGAAGGAGAGGAGGGGAAAGGAGAAGGGGAAGGAGAAGGGGAAAGGAGAGGAGGGGGAAGGAGGAGGGGAAGGAGGGGGGAGGAGAAGGGGGAAGGAGAAGGAGGAAGGAGAGGAGCGGGAAGTAGAAGGGGGAAGGAGGTGGGGAATGAGGGGGGAGGAGAAGGGGATTAGGAGAGGAGGGGGAAGGAGAAGAGGGTAGGAGAGGAGGTGGGGAAGGAGAAGGAGAAAGGAGGAGGGGAAGGAGGGGGAGGAGAAGGGGGTGGGGGGGAAGGAGAAGGGGGAAGGAGGTGGGGAATGAGGGGGGAGGAGAAGGGGATTAGGAGAGGAGGTGGGGAAGGAGAAAGGAGGAGGGGAAGGAGGGGGAGGAGAAGGTGGTGGGGGGTAAGAGAAGGGGGTGGGAGAGGAGGGGCAAGGAGTGAGGGGGAAGGAGATTTGGGGGAAGGAGACGGGGAGTAGAGGCAGGAGGAGAGGGGCAAGGTGAGGAGAGTGGAAAGAGGACAGAGGTGGGAGGAGGGACCTGGGGAGGGGGAAGGAGTGGGGGCTGTTGTGGGAGGAGAGGGTGTAGTGGGGTAAAGGAAAAGGGGAGGAGGGGGGGAGGACGGGGTTCAGCAGAGGGGGGAGGTGGTGGGAGAGAAGAGTTGGGGGAGGATAGAAGAGGGAGGAGGAGAAAGGGAGGAGGGATGAAGGAGAAGGGTGCCGAGGGGGGAAGGAGAGGAGGGGTGAAGGAGGGGGTTGAGGAGGGGAGGAGAGGGGAGGAAAGGAGGGAGCAGTGGGGGGGAGGAAGACTAGGGAAAGAGGGTGGCAAGGGGAGGAGTGTGAAGGGAGGAGAGGAGGGGAGTGAAGGAGTGAGGGAAATGAGAGAGGAGGGAGGAGAAAGAGAGGAGGCAAGAGAAACGGAGGCACGGCGGGGGAGGAAGGAGTGGGGTGGAAAGGAGAGGAGACTCTCACTATATACCCTATCTAATCCTCTGATCATCCTGTATGTCTCTATCAAATCCCCACTTAGTCTTCTTCTTTACAATGAGAACAGACCCAAGTCTCTCAGCCTTTCCTCATAAAATCTTCCCTCCAGACCAGGCAACATCCTGGTAAATCTCCTCTGCACCTTTTCCAAGGCTTCCACATCTTTCCCAAAATATGGGGACCAGAACTGTACACAATATTCCAAATGTGGTCGCACCAGTGTTTTGTATAGTTGCAGCATGACATTGCAGCTCTGGAACTCAATCCCTCTCCCAATGAAACCTAACACCTTCTAAACAGCACTATCCACCTGGGTGGCAACTTTCAGAGATCTATGTACATGGACACCAAGATCCCTCTGCACATCTACACTACCAAGAATCTTCCCATTGACCCAGTACTCTGCCTTCCTGTTATTCTTCCCAAAGTGCATCACCTCACATTTAGCTGCACAAACTCCATTTGCCACCTCTCAGCCCAATTCTGCAGTTTATCCAAGTCCCCCTGCAACCTGTAACATTCTTCCACACTGTCCACTACTCCACCAAGTTTAGTGTCATCTGCAAACTTACTAGTCCATCCACCTATGCCTGCGTCTAAGTCATTTATAAAAATGATAAACAGCAGTGGTCCCAAAACAGATCCTTGTAGCACACCACTAGTAACCGGACTCCAGGCTGAATATTTTCCATCACCCACCACTCGCTGCCTTCTTTCAGAAAGCCAGTTTCTATCCAAACTGATAAAGCACCCTCAATCCCATGTCTCTGCATTTTCTCCAACAGCCTACCATGTAGAACTTTATCAAAGGCTTTACTGAAGTCCATATACACCACGTCACCTGCCCTACCCTCGTCCACATGCTTGGTCACCTTCTCAAAAAACTCAGAGGTTTGTGAGACATGACCTGCCCTTGACGAAACCATGTTGACTACCTGAAATCAAATTGTTGCTTGCGAGATGATCATAAATCTTATCTCTTATAATCATTTCCAAAGCCTTTCCTACAACCGAAGTAAGGCTCACTGGTCTATAATTACCTGGGTCATCTCTACTGCCCTTCTTGAACAAGGGCACAACATTTGCAATCCTCCAGTCTCCTGGTACTAAACCTGGAGATAATGACAACTCAAATCTCACCTTTCCCAGAATGAGCCCCAATTATCCAAGTACCTGAAACCCTCCCTCCTGCACCATCCTTGCAGCCATGTGTTCAGCTGATATCTCTCCCTATTCCTTGCCTCGCTACCACGTGGTGTGGGTAACAAACCAGAGATAACAACTCTGTTTGCTCCAGCTCTCAGCTTCCACCCTAGCTCCCTGAAATCCTGCCTTATATCTCTATCCCTCTTTCTACCTATGTCGTTGGTACCTACATGGACCACGACTTGAGGCTGGTCATCCTCTCTCCCTTCAGGACCCCAAAGATACGATCTGAGACATCACAGACACTGGCACAATGGAAGCCAACATACCAACCGTGAGTCTCGTTCGTTCCCAACAAACCTTCTATCTGAGCCTCTAACGATTGAGTCTCCAATGACTAACCCTCTCCTCCTTTCCCTCCTTCCCTTCTGTGCAGCAGGGACAGGCTCTGTGCCAGAGACCTGGGCCCACTGCATACCCCTGGTAAGTTGTCCCCCTCAACAGAATCCAAACCGGTGTACATGATTTTCAGTGGAACGACCACAGGGGATCCCTCCACTGACTGTTTTTTTTTCCCCTTCAAACAGTCACCCAGCTCTCTCCATACCTAAGAGTAACTACTTCCCTGTAATTCTAACCTATCCCATCCTCTGCCTCCCGAGTGATCCGATGTTCATCCAGCTCCCACTCCAGTTCCCTAACACGGTCTTGGAGGAGTGAGAGTTGGGTGCACTTCCTGCAGATGTACTTGGGATGGGACACTAATGGCATCCGTCACCTCAAACATCATGCAGGAGGAACATTGCTCTCCCTGCACTGCCCTCCCGGCTTGTCCCCTTATCAGAAAGTCAAAAAGAAGAGACATTTAGCTGATGTGTCCCTGGTCTCTAAGGTTAGAGGAGGTGGTTGGGTGGGAGGCCCTACAATGGTAGGGTCTCAGGTTTCGAAAACACTGTCTGATCTTGCTGGATGGAACAAGTCCCTCCATTCCCAGAAACCTTTGCTCTCTGATTTCAAATATGAAAGCTCAACTTCGTGGATGAGCTCTCCTGACAGGCCCCTGATGCAAGTTCCGGACTTCACACTGCTGCTGCTGCTGAAAAACAGAAATGGAGGACTCCCGCGCTCAAGGTAAGTCTTTAAGGGTATATATGAGCGAATCAGGGTGATAGTGACGCAGTAAGTGTGAGGGCATCAGCCTGATAGTGACACAGTAAGTGTGAGGCTGTCAGGCTGATAGTGATGGAATAAGTGTGAGGGCAGCGGGCTGATAGTGGGGAAGCAAGTGTGATGGGATCAGGCTGATAGTTATGGCGTAAGTGTGCGGGGGTCAGGGTGATAGTGATGCAGTAAGTTTGAGGCAGTCAGGGTGATAGTGACGCAGTAAGTCTGAGGTAGTAAGGCTGATAATGACGCAATAAGTGTGAGGGGGGTCAAGCTGATAGCAACTCAGTAACTGTGAGCAGTCTCGCAGATATTGATGCAGCAAGTGAGAGATGGTCAGTCTGATAGTGACACAGTAAGTGTGACAAGGTCAGGGTGATAGTGACGCAGTGAGTGTGAGGGGGGCAGGAGATAGTGACGCAGTAACGGGGGATCAGGGAGATAGTGACACAGTGAGTGTGAGGGGGTCAGGGTGATAGTGATCCAGTGAGTGTGAGGGGGCAGGAGATAGTGACGCAGTAAGTGTGTGAGTGTCAGGGTGATAGTGATGCAGTAAGTGTGAGGGAATCGGGTGATAGTGACTCAGTAAGTGTGATGGGGTCAGGGTGATAGTGACGCAGTAAGTGTGAGGGATCAGGGTGATCGTGAGGCAGTAAGTGTGATGGGGTCAGGGTGATAGTGAGGCAGTAAGTGTGATGGGGTCAGGGTGATAGTGACACAGTAAGTGTGAGGGGATCAGGGTGATAGTGATGCAGTAAGTGTGATAGGGTCAGGATGATAGTGACGCAGTAAGTGTGATGGGGTCAGAGTGATAGTGACGCAGTAAGTGTGATGGGGTCAGAGTGATAGTGAGGCAGTAAGTGTGATGGGGTCAGGGTGATAGTGACGCAGTAAGTGTGATGGGGTCAGAGTGATAGTGACGCAGTAAGTGTGATGGGGTCAGGGTGATAGTGACGCAGTAAGTGTGATGGGGTCAGAGTGATAGTGACGCAGTAAGTGTGAGGGGGTCAGGGTAATAGTGACGCAGTAAGTGTGAGGGGATCAGGGTGATAGTGATGCAGTAAGTGTGAGGGGATCAGGGTGATAGTGATGCAGTAGGTGTGATAGGGTCAGGATGATAGTGACGCAGTAAGTGTGATGGGGTCAGGGTGAGAGTGATGCAGTAAGTGTGATGGGGTCAGGGTGATAGTGACGCAGTAAGTGTGATGGGGTCAGGGTGAGAGTGATGCAGTAAGTGTGATGGGGTCAGGGTGATAGTGACGCAGTAAGTGTGATGGGGTCAGGGTGATAGTGATGCAGTAAGTGTGATGGGGTCAGAGTGATAGTGAGGCAGTAAGTGTGATGGGGTCAGAGTGATAGTGACGCAGTAAGTGTGATGGGGTCAGGGTGATAGTGAGGCAGTAAGTGTGAGAGGAATGGGGTATAGTGAGGCAGTAAGTGTGAGGGGTTAGGGGGATAGTAATACAGTAAGAGTGTGGGTGTCAGCGTGATAGTGAGGCAGTAAGTGTGACGCGATCAGGGAGATAGTAATGCAGTGAGTGTGAGGGGATCAGGCTGATAGTGACGCAGTAAGTGTGATGGGGTCAGAGTGATAGTGACGCAGTAAGTGTGATGGGGTCAGGGTGATAGTGACGCAGTAAGTGTGATGGGGTCAGAGTGATAGTGACGCAGTAAGTGTGAGGGGGTCAGGGTAATAGTGACGCAGTAAGTGTGAGGGGATCAGGGTGATAGTGATGCAGTAAGTGTGAGGGGATCAGGGTGATAGTGATGCAGTAGGTGTGATAGGGTCAGGATGATAGTGACGCAGTAAGTGTGATGGGGTCAGGGTGAGAGTGATGCAGTAAGTGTGATGGGGTCAGGGTGATAGTGACGCAGTAAGTGTGATGGGGTCAGGGTGAGAGTGATGCAGTAAGTGTGATGGGGTCAGGGTGATAGTGACGCAGTAAGTGTGATGGGGTCAGGGTGATAGTGATGCAGTAAGTGTGATGGGGTCAGAGTGATAGTGAGGCAGTAAGTGTGATGGGGTCAGAGTGATAGTGACGCAGTAAGTGTGATGGGGTCAGGGTGATAGTGAGGCAGTAAGTGTGAGAGGAATGGGGTATAGTGAGGCAGTAAGTGTGAGGGGTTAGGGGGATAGTAATACAGTAAGAGTGTGGGTGTCAGCGTGATAGTGAGGCAGTAAGTGTGACGCGATCAGGGAGATAGTAATGCAGTGAGTGTGAGGGGATCAGGCTGATAGTGACGCAG
Source organism: Chiloscyllium punctatum (assembly GCF_047496795.1). NCBI lineage: Eukaryota > Metazoa > Chordata > Chondrichthyes > Orectolobiformes > Hemiscylliidae > Chiloscyllium > Chiloscyllium punctatum. The sequence goes on along the minus strand of NC_092751.1, from coordinate 68,691,373 downwards.
TAAGTGTGATGGGGTCAGAGTGATAGTGACGCAGTAAGTGTGATGGGGTCAGGGTGATAGTGACGCAGTAAGTATGATGGGGTCAGGGTGAGAGAGATGCAGTACGTGTGATGGGGTCAGGGTGATAGTGACGCAGTAAGTGTGATGGGGTCAGGGTGATAGTGAGGCAGTAAGTGTGAGGGATCAGGGTAATAGTGAGGCAGTAAGTGTGAGGGATCAGGGTGATAGTGAGGCAGTAAGTGTGAGGGATCAGGGTGATAGTGAGGCAGTAAGTGTGAGGGATCAGGGTGATAGTGACGCAGTAAGTGTGAGGTGGTCAGGGTGATAGTGAGGCAGTAAGTGTGAGGGATCAGGGTGATAGTGACGCAGTAAGTGTGAGGTGGTCAGGGTGATAGTGAGGCAGTAAGTGTGAGAGGAATGGGGTATAGTGAGGCAGTAAGTGTGAGGGGTTAGGGGGATAGTAATACAGTAAGAGTGTGGGTGTCAGCGTGATAGTGAGGCAGTAAGTGTGACGCGATCAGGGAGATAGTAATGCAGTGAGTGTGAGGGGATCAGGCTGATAGTGACGCAGTAAGTGTGATGGGGTCAGGGTGATAGTGATGCAGTAAGTGTGATAGGGTCAGAGTGATAGTGACGCAGTAAGTGTGATAGGGTCAGAGTGATAGTGACGCAGTAAGTGTGATGGGGTCAGAGTGATAGTGACGCAGTAAGTGTGAGGGGATCAGGGTGATAGTGATGCAGTAAGTGTGATAGGGTCAGGATGATAGTGACGCAGTAAGTGTGATGGGGTCAGAGTGATAGTGACGCAGTACGTGTGATGGGGTCAGAGTGATAGTGACGCAGTAAGTGTGATGGGGTCAGAGTGATAGTGACGCAGTAAGTGTGATGGGGTCAGGGTGATAGTGACGCAGTACGTGTGATGGGGTCAGGGTGATAGTGACGCAGTAAGTGTGATGGGGTCAGGGTGATAGTGACGTAGTAAGTGTGATGGGGTCAGGGTGATAGTGACGCAGAGAGAGTGAGGGAATCAGGGTGATAGTGACGCAATAAGTGTGAGGGGATCAGGGTGATAGTGATGCAGTAAGTGTGATAGGGTCAGGATGATAGTGACGCAGTAAGTGTGATGGGGTCAGAGTGATAGTGACGCAGTAAGTGTGATGGGGTCAGGATGATAGTGACGCAGTAAGTGTGATGGGGTCAGGGTGATAGTGACGCAGTACGTGTGATGGGGTCAGGGTGATAGTGACGCAGTAAGTGTGATGGGGTCAGGGTGATAGTGACGCAGTACGTGTGATGGGGTCAGGGTGATAGTGACGTAGTAAGTGTGATGGGGTCAGGGTGATAGTGACGCAGTAAGTGTGAGGGGGTCAGGGTGATAGTGACGCAATAAGTGTGAGGGATTAGGGTGATAGTGAGGCAGTAAGTGTGAGGGATCAGGGTGATCGTGAGGCAGTAAGTGTGAGGGGATCAGGGTGATAGTGATGCAGTAAGTGTGATAGGGTCAGGATGATACTGACGCAGTAAGTGTGATGGGGTCAGGGTGATAGTGACGCAGTAAGTGTGATGGGGTCAGGGTGATAGTGACGCAGTAAGTGTGATGGGGTCAGGGTGATAGTGACGCAGTAAGTGTGATGGGGTCAGAGTGATAGTGACGCAGTAAGTGTGATGGGGTCAGAGTGATAGTGACGCAGTACGTGTGATTGGGTCAGAGTGATAGTGACGCAGTACGTGTGATGGGGTCAGAGTGATAGTGACGCAGTAAGTGTGATGGGGTCAGAGTGATAGTGACGCAGTAAGTGTGATGGGGTGAGGGTGATAGTGACGCAGTAAGTGTGATGGGGTCAGGGTGATAGTGACGCAGTAAGTGTGATGGGGTCAGGGTGATAGTGATGCAGTAAGTGTGATGGGGTCAGGGTAATAGTGACGCAGTAAGTGTGATGGGGTCAGGGTGATAGTGACGCAGTAAGTGTGATGGGGTCAGAGTGATAGTGAGGCAGTAAGTGTGATTGGTCAGGGTGATAGTGACACAGTAAGTGTGATGGGGTCAGAGTGATAGTGAGGCAGTAAGTGTGATGGGGTCAGGGTGATAGTGAGGCAGAAAGTGTGAGGGAGCAGGGTGATAGTGACGTAGTAAGTGTGATGGGGTCAGGATGATAGTGACGCAGTAAGTGTGATTGGTCAGGGTGATAGTGAAGCAGTAAGTGTGAGGGATCAGGGTGATAGTGAGGCAGTAAGTGTGAGGGATCAGGGTGATCGTGAGGCAGTAAGTGTTATTGGGATCAGGGTGATAGTGATGCAGTAAGTGTGATAGGGTCAGGATGATACTGACGCAGTAAGTGTGATGGGGTCAGGGTGATAGTGACGCAGTAAGTGTGATGGGGTCAGGGTGATAGTGACGCAGTAAGTGTGATGGGGTCAGAGTGATAGTGACGCAGTAAGTGTGATGGGGTCAGGGTGATAGTGACGCAGTAAGTGTGATGGGGTCAGGGTGATAGTGACGCAGTAAGTGTGATGGGGTCAGAGTGATAGTGACGCAGTACGTGTGATGGGGTCAGAGTGATAGTGACGCAGTGAGTGTGATGGGGTCAGAGTGATAGTGACGCAGTACGTGTGATGGGGTCAGAGTGATAGTGACGCAGTAAGTGTGATGGGGTCAGAGTGATAGTGACGCAGTAAGTGTGATGGGGTCAGGGTGATAGTGACGCAGTAAGTGTGATGGGGTCAGAGTGATAGTGACGCAGTAAGTGTGATGGGGTCAGGGTGATAGTGACGCAGTAAGTGTGATTGGATCAGGGTGACAGTGATGCAGTAAGTCTGATGGGGTCAATGTCATACTGACGCAGCAAGTGTGATGGCATCAGGGTAATAGTGACGCAGTAAGTGTGATGGGATCAGGGTAATAGTGACGCAGTAAGTCTGAGGGAGTCAGGGAGATAGTTATGCAGTAAGTGCGAGGGGATCAGGGTGATAGCGATGCCGTGAGTGTGAGGTGGTCAGGGTGATAGTGACGCAGTAAGTGTGAGGTGGTCAGGGTGATAGTGACGCAGTAAGTGTGATGGGGTCAGAATGATAGTGACACAGCAAATGTGATGGGATCAGGGAGATAGTGACGCTGTAAGTGTGAGGGGATCAGAGTGATCGTGATGCAGTAAGTGTGAGGGGATCAGAGTGATCGTGATGCAGTAAGTGTGATGGGGTCAGGATGATAGTGACGCAGAGAGTGAGGGAATCAGGGAGATAGTGGTGCAGTAAGTGTGAAGGGGTCAGGGAGATCGTGATGCAGTAAGTGTGAGGTGATCAGGGTGGTAGTGATGCAGTAATTGTGATGGGGTCAGGGAGATAGTGACGCAGTAAGTGTGAGGGGATCAGGGTGATCGTGACGCCGTGGGTGTGATGGGGTCAGGGTGATAGTGATGCAGTAAGTGTGATGGGGTCAGAGTGATAGTGACGCAGTAAGTGTGAGGGGATCAGGGTGATCGTGACGCCGTGTGTGTGATGGGGTCAGGGTGATAGTGATGCAGTAAGTGTGATGGGGTCAGGGTGATAGTGAGGCAGTAAGTGTGAGGGATCAGGGTGATCGTGAGGCAGTAAGTGTGAGGGGGTCAGGGTGATAGTGACACAGTAAGTGTGAGGGGATCAGGGTGATAGTGATGCAGTAAGTGTGATAGGGTCAGGATGATAGTGACGCAGTAAGTGTGATAGGGTCAGGATGATAGTGAGGCAGTAAGTGTGAGGGATCAGGGTGATAGTGACGCAGTAAGTGTGAGGTGGTCAGGGTGATAGTGAGGCAGTAAGTGTGAGAGGAATGGGGTATAGTGAGGCAGTAAGTGTGAGGGGTGAGGGGGATAGTAATACAGTAAGAGTGTGGGTGTCAGCGTGATAGTGAGGCAGTAAGTGTGACGCGATCAGGGAGATAGTAATGCAGTGAGTGTGAGGGGATCAGGCTGATAGTGACGCAGTAAGTGTGATGGGGTCAGAGTGATAGTGACGCAGTAAGTGTGATGGGGTCAGGGTGATAGTGAGGCAGTAAGTGTGATGGGGTCAGGGTGATAGTGACGCAGTAAGTGTGATGGGTCAGGGTGATAGTGAGGCAGTAAGTGTGAGGGATCAGGGTGATAGTGAGGCAGTAAGTGTGAGGGATCAGGGTGATAGTGACGCAGTAAGTGTGAGGTGGTCAGGGTGATAGTGAGGCAGTAAGTGTGAGAGGAATGGGGTATAGTGAGGCAGTAAGTGTGAGGGGTTAGGGGGATAGTAATACAGTAAGAGTGTGGGTGTCAGCGTGATAGTGAGGCAGTAAGTGTGACGCGATCAGGGAGATAGTAATGCAGTGAGTGTGAGGGGATCAGGCTGATAGTGACGCAGTAAGTGTGATGGGGTCAGGGTGATAGTGACGCAGTAAGTATGATGGGGTCAGGGTGATAGTGACGCAGTAAGTGTGATGGGGTCAGGATGATAGTGATGCAGTAAGTGTGATGGGGTCAGAGTGATAGTGACGCAGTAAGTGTGATAGGGTCAGAGTGATATTGACGCAGTAAGTGTGATGGGGTCAGAGTGATAGTGACGCAGTAAGTGTGAGGGGATCAGGGTGATAGTGATGCAGTAAGTGTGATAGGGTCAGGATGATAGTGACGCAGTAAGTGTGATGGGGTCAGAGTGATAGTGACGCAGTACGTGTGATGGGGTCAGAGTGATAGTGACGCAGTAAGTGTGATGGGGTCAGAGTGATAGTGACGCAGTAAGTGTGATGGGGTCAGGGTGATAGTGACGCAGTAAGTGTGATGGGGTCAGGCATATAGTGACGCAGTAAGTGTGATGGGGTCAGGGAGATAGTGACGCAATAAGTGTGATGGGGTCAGGGTGATAGTGACGCAGTAAGTGTGAGGGGATCAGGGTGATAGTGACGCAGTAAGTGTGATGGGGTCAGAGTGATAGTGACGCAGTAAGTGTGAGGGGGTCAGGGTGATAGTGACGCAGTAAGTGTGATGGGGTCAGGGTGATAGTGACGCAGAGAGAGTGAGGGAATCAGGGTGATAGTGATGGAGTAAGTGTGATGGGATCAGGGTGATAGTGACGCAGTAAGTGTGATGGGGTCAGGGTGATAGTGAGGCAGTAAGTGTGATGGGGTCAGGGTGATAGTGAGGCAGTAAGTGTGATGGGGTCAGGGTGATAGTGACGCAGTAAGTGTGACGGGATCAGGGTGATAGTGACGCAGTAAGTGTGATGGTGTCAGGGTAATAGTGACGCAGTAAGTGTGATGGGGTCAGGGTGATAGTGACGCAGTAAGTGTGATTGGTCAGGGTGATAGTGACATAATAAGTGTGATGGGGTCAGAGTGATAGTGAGGCAGTAAGTGTGATGGGGTCAGGGTGATAGTGACGCAGTAAGTGTGATTGGTCAGGGTGATAGTGACACAATAAGTGTGATGGGTCAGGGTGATAGTGAGGCAGTAAGTGTGAGGGATTAGGGTGATAGTGAGGCAGTAAGTGTGAGGGATCAGGGTGATAGTGATGCAGTAAGTGTGATAGGGTCAGGATGATACTGACGCAGTAAGTGTGATGGGGTCAGGGTGATAGTGACGCAGTAAGTGTGATGGGGTCAGGGTGATAGTGACGCAGTAAGTGTGATGGGGTCAGAGTGATAGTGACGCAGTAAGTGTGATGGGGTCAGGGTGATAGTGACGCAGTAAGTGTGATAGGGTCAGGATGATACTGACGCAGTAAGTGTGATGGGGTCAGGGTGATAGTGACGCAGTAAGTGTGATGGGGTCAGGGTGATAGTGACGCAGTAAGTGTGATGGGGTCAGAGTGATAGTGACGCAGTAAGTGTGATGGGGTCAGGGTGATAGTGACGCAGTAAGTGTGATGGGGTCAGGGTGATAGTGACGCAGTAAGTGTGATGGGGTCAGAGTGATAGTGACGCAGTAAGTGTGATGGGGTCAGAGTGATAGTGACGCAGTACGTGTGATGGGGTCAGAGTGATAGTGACGCAGTACGTGTGATGGGGTCAGAGTGATAGTGACGCAGTAAGTGTGATGGGGTCAGAGTGATAGTGACGCAGTAAGTGTGATGGGGTCAGGGTGATAGTGACGCAGTAAGTGTGATGGGGTCAGGGTGATAGTGACGCAGTAAGTGTGATAGGGTCAGGGTGATAGTGACGCAGTAAGTGTGATGGGGTCAGGGTAATAGTGACGCAGTAAGTGTGATGGGGTCAGGGTGATAGTGACGCAGTAAGTGTGATGGGGTCAGAGTGATAGTGAGGCAGTAAGTGTGATTGGTCAGGGTGATAGTGACACAGTAAGTGTGATGGGGTCAGAGTGATAGTGAGGCAGTAAGTGTGATGGGGTCAGGGTGATAGTGAGGCAGAAAGTGTGAGGGAGCAGGGTGATAGTGACGTAGTAAGTGTGATGGGGTCAGGATGATAGTGACGCAGTAAGTGTGATTGGTCAGGGTGATAGTGAAGCAGTAAGTGTGAGGGATCAGGGTGATAGTGAGGCAGTAAGTGTGAGGGGGTCAGGGTGATAGTGAGGCAGTAAGTGTGAGGGATTAGGGTGATAGTGAGGCAGTAAGTGTGAGGGATCAGGGTGATCGTGAGGCAGTAAGTGTGAGGGGATCAGGGTGATAGTAATGCAGTAAGTGTGATAGGGTCAGGATGATACTGACGCAGTAAGTGTGATGGGGTCAGGGTGATAGTGACGCAGTAAGTGTGATGGGGTCAGGGTGATAGTGACGCAGTAAGTGTGATGGGGTCAGAGTGATAGTGACGCAGTAAGTGTGATGGGGTCAGGGTGATAGTGACGCAGTAAGCGTGATGGGGTCAGGGTGATAGTGACGCAGTAAGTGTGATGGGGTCAGAGTGATAGTGACGCAGTACGTGTGATGGGGTCAGAGTGATAGTGACGCAGTGAGTGTGATGGGGTCAGAGTGATAGTGACGCAGTACGTGTGATGGGGTCAGAGTGATAGTGACGCAGTAAGTGTGATGGGGTCAGAGTGATAGTGACGCAGTAAGTGTGATGGGGTCAGGGTGATAGTGACGCAGTAAGTGTGATGGGGTCAGAGTGATAGTGACGCAGTAAGTGTGATGGGGTCAGGGTGATAGTGATGCAGTAAGTGTGATGGGGTCAGGGTGATAGTGATGCAGTAAGTGTGATGGGGTCAGGGTAATAGTGACGCAGTAAGTGTGATGGGGTCAGGGTGATAGTGACGCAGTAAGTGTGATGGGGTCAGAGTGATAGTGAGGCAGTAAGTGTGATTGGTCAGGGTGATAGTGACACAGTAAGTGTGATGGGGTCAGAGTGATAGTGAGGCAGTAAGTGTGATGGGGTCAGGGTGATAGTGAGGCAGTAAGTGTGATGGGGTCAGGGTGATAGTGACGCAGTAAGTGTGATGGGGTCAGGGTGATAGTGATTAAGTGTGATGGGGTCAGAGTGATAGTGACGCAGTAAGTGTGATGGGGTCAGAGTGATAGTGAGGCAGTAAGTGTGATTGGTCAGGGTGATAGTGACACAGTAAGTGTGATGGGGTCAGAGTGATAGTGAGGCAGTAAGTGTGATGGGGTCAGGGTGATAGTGAGGCAGAAAGTGTGAGGGATCAGGGTGATAGTGAGGCAGGAAGTGTGATGGGTCAGAGTGATAGTGATTAAGTGTGATGGGGTCAGGGTGATAGTGACGCAGTAAGTGTGATGGGGTCAGAGTGATAATGACGCAGTAAGTGTGAGGGGATCAGGGTGATCGTGACGCTGTGGGTGTGATGGGGTCAGGGTGATAGTGATGCAGTAAGTGTGATGGGGTCAGAGTGATAGTGACGCAGTAAGTGTGAGGGGATCAGGGTGATCGTGACGCCGTGGGTGTGATGGGGTCAGGGTGATAGTGATGCAGTAAGTGTGATGGGGTCAGAGTGATAGTGACGCAGTAAGTGTGAGGGGATCAGGGTGATCGTGACGCCGTGGGTGTGATGGGGTCAGGGTGATAGTGATGCAGTAAGTGTGATGGGGTCAGAGTGATAGTGACGCAGTAAGTGTGAGGGGATCAGGGTGATCGTGACGCCGTGGGTGTGATGGGGTCAGGGTGATAGTGACGCAGTAAGTGCGATGGGGTCAGAGTGATAGTGACGCAGTAAGTGTGATGACGTCAGGGAAATAATTACACAGTAAATGTGATGGGGTCAGGATGATAGTGACGCAGAGAGAGTGAGGGAATCAGGGAGATAGTGGTGCAGTAAGTGTGAGGTGGTCAGGGAGATCGTGATGCAGTAAGTGTGACGTGATCAGGGTGATAGTGACCCAGTGTGATGGGGTCAGAATGATAGTGACGCAGTGACTGTTATGGGCTCGGGGTGAGAGTAACGCAGTACGTGTGAGGGGGTCAGGGTGATAGTGATGCAGTAAGTGTGATGGGGTCAGAGTGATAGTGACACAGCAAATGTGATGGGATCAGGGTGATAGTGACACAGCAAATGTGATGGGATCAGGGTGATAGTGATGCAGTAAGTCTGAGGGACTCAGGGAGATCGTGATGCAGTAATTGTGAAGGGCTCATGGTGACAGAGGCGCAGTAAGTGTGAGCGGGTCAGGGAGATAGTGACGCAGTGAGTGTGAAGGTATCAGGGTGACAGTGACGCAGTAAGTGTGAGGCGATCAGGGTGATAGTGACGCAGTAAGTGTGATGGGGTCAGGGTGATAGTGACACAGTAAGTGTGAGGTGATCAGGGAGATAGTGACGCAGTGAGTGTGATGGGCTCGGGGTGATAGTGACACAGTACGTGTGAGGGGGTCAGGGTGATAGTGACGCAGTAAGTGTGATGGCGTCAGGGTGATAGTGACGCCGTGAGTGTATGGGCTCAGGGTGATAGTGACGTAGTACGTATGAGGGGGTCAGGGTGATAGTAACACAGTAAGCGTGATGGGGTCAGGGTGATAATGATGCAGTAAGTGTGATGAGGTCAGGGAGATAGTAACATTGTAAATGTGATGGGGTCAGGGTGATAGTGACGCAGTGAGTGTGAGGGGGTCAGGATGGTAGTGATGTAGTAAGTGTGATGACATCGGGGTGATAGTGATGCAGTAAGTGAGAGTGTATCAGGGTGACAGTGACGCAGTAAGTGTGATGTGGTCAGGGTGATAGTGACGCAGTACATGTGAGGGGATCAGGGTGATAATGAAGCAGAAAGTGTGATGGGATCAGGGTGATAGTGGCACAGTGAGTGTGAGCGGCCAGGGTGATAATGACGCAGTAAGTGTGAGGGGGTTAGGGTGAGAGTGACGCAGTAAGTGTGATGGGGTCAGGGAGATAGTGATGCAGTAATTGTGATGGGGTCAGAGTGATAGTAGCACATTAAGCGTGATGGAGTCAGGCTGATAGTGATACACTAAGTGTGAGGTGGTCAGGGTGATAGTGACCAGGTAAGTGTGATGGGATCGGGGGATAGTGACACAGTAAGTGTGAGGGGGTCAGGATGATAGTGACGCAGCAAATGTGATGGGATCAGGGAGATAGTAACACAGTAAGTGTGATGGGGTCAGGGTGATAATGATGCAGTAAGTGTGATGAGGTCAGGAAGATAGTAACACAGTAAGTGTTGGGGGGTCAGGGTGTTAGTGACGCAGTAAGTGTGATGGGGTTAGAGTGATAGTGACACAGCAAATGTGATTGGATCAGGGAGATAGTGACACAGTAAGTGTGATGGGATCAGGGAGATAGTGACGCAGTAAGTGTGAGGGGATCAGAGTGATCGTGATGCAGTAAGTGTGATGGGGTCAGGATGATAGTGACACAGAGAGAGTGAGGGAATCAGGGAGATAGTGGTGCAGTAAGTGTGAAGGGGTCAGGGAGATCGTGATGCAGTAAGTGTGAGGTGATCAGGGAGATAGTGACGCAGTGAGTGTGAGGGGGTTAGGGTGAGAGTGACGCAGTAAGTGTGAGGGGGTCAGGGTGACAGTGACGCAGTAAGTGTGATGTGGTCAGGGTGATAGTGACGCAGTAAGTGTGATGGCATCAGGGTGATAGTGACGCCATGAGTGTGATGGGCTCGGGGTGATAGTGACGCAGTAAGTGTGATGGGGTCAGAGTGATAGTGACGCAGTAAGTGTGAGGTGATCAGGGAGATAGTGACGCAGTGAGTGTGATGGGCTCGGGGTGATAGTGACACAGTACGTGTGAGGGGGTCAGGGTGATAGTGACGCAGTAAGTGTGAGGGGGTCAGTGTGATACTGATGCAGTAAGTGTGAGGGGGTCAGTGTGATACTGATGCAGTAAGTGTGAGGGGGTCAGTGTGATACTGATGCAGTAAGTGTGATGGGGTCAGTGTGATACTGATGCAGTAAGTGTGAGGGGGTCAGTGTGATACTGATGCAGTAAGTGTGATGGGGTCAGTGTGATACTGATGCAGTAAGTGTGAGGGGGTCAGTGTGATACTGATGCAGTAAGTGTGATGGGGTCAGTGTGATACTGATGCAGTAAGTGTGAGGGGATCAGTGTGATACTGATGCAGTAAGTGTGATGGGGTCAGTGTGATACTGATGCAGTAATTTTGATGGGGTCAGGGTGATAGTGATGCAGTAAGTGTGAGGGGATCAGGGAGATAGTGACACAGTAAGAGTGAGCGTGTCAGGGAGATAGTGACTCAGTAAGTGTGAGGGGATCAGGGTGATAGTCACTCAGTAAGTGTGAGGGAATCAGGCTGGTAGTCACTCAGTAAGTGTGATGGGGTCAAGGTAATAGTGACGCAGTAAGTGTGAAGGGGTCAAGGTGAAAGTGACGCAGTAGGTGTGAGGGGGTCAGAGTAATAGTGATACAGTAAGTGTGATGGCGTCAGGGTGATAGTGACGCCGTGAGTGTATGGGCTCAGGGTGATAGTGACGTAGTACGTATGAGGGGGTCAGGGTGATAGTAACACAGTAAGCGTGATGGGGTCAGGGTGATAATGATGCAGTAAGTGTGATGAGGTCAGGGATAGTACCACAGTAAGTGTGAGGGGGTCAGGGTGTTAGTGACGCAGTAAGTGTGATGAGGTCAGGGAGATAGTAACACAGTAAATGTGATGGGGTCAGGGTGATAGTGACGCAGTGAGTGTGAGGGGGTCAGGATGGTAGTGATGTAGTAAGTGTGATGACATCGGGGTGATAGTGATGCAGTAAGTGAGAGTGTATCAGGGTGACAGTGACGCAGTAAGTGTGATGTGGTCAGGGTGATAGTGACGCAGTACATGTGAGGGGATCAGGGTGATAATGAAGCAGAAAGTGTGATGGGATCAGGGTGATAGTGGCACAGTGAGTGTGAGCGGCCAGGGTGATAATGACGCAGTAAGTGTGAGGGGGTTAGGGTGAGAGTGACGCAGTAAGTGTGATGGGGTCAGGGAGATAGTGATGCAGTAATTGTGATGGGGTCAGGGTGATAGTGACGCATTAAGTGTGATGGGGTCAGAGTGATAGTAGCACATTAAACGTGATGGAGTCAGGCTGATAGTGATACACTAAGTGTGAGGTGGTCAGGGTGATAGTGACGCAGTAAGTGTGATGGGATCGGGGGATAGTGACACAGTAAGTGTGAGGGGGTCAGGATGATAGTGACGCAACAAATGTGATGGGATCAGGGAGATAGTAACACAGTAAGTGTGATGGGGTCAGGGTGATAATGATGCAGTAAGTGTGATGAGGTCAGGAAGATAGTAACACAGTAAGTGTTGGGGGGTCAGGGTGTTAGTGACGCAGTAAGTGTGATGGGGTTAGAGTGATAGTGACACAGCAAATGTGATTGGATCAGGGAGATAGTGACACAGTAAGTGTGATGGGATCAGGGAGATAGTGACGCAGTAAGTGTGAGGGGATCAGAGTGATCGTGATGCAGTAAGTGTGATGGGGTCAGGATGATAGTGACACAGAGAGAGTGAGGGAATCAGGGAGATAGTGGTGCAGTAAGTGTGAAGGGGTCAGGGAGATCGTGATGCAGTAAGTGTGAGGTGATCAGGGAGATAGTGACGCAGTGAGTGTGATGTGGTCAGGGTGATAGTGACGCAGTAAGTGTGATGTGGTCAGGGTGATAGTGACGCCATGAGTGTGATGGGCTCGGGGTGATAGTGACGCAGTAAGTGTGATGGGGTCAGAGTGATAGTGACGCAGTAAGTGTGAGGTGATCAGGGAGATAGTGACGCAGTGAGTGTGATGGGCTCGGGGTGATAGTGACACAGTACGTGTGAGGGGGTCAGGGTGATAGTGACGCAGTAAGTGTGAGGGGGTCAGTGTGATACTGATGCAGTAAGTGTGAGGGGGTCAGTGTTATACTGATGCAGTAAGTGTGAGGGGGTCAGTGTGATACTGATGCAGTAAGTGTGAGGGTGTCAGTGTGATACTGATGCAGTAAGTGTGAGGGGGTCAGTGTGATACTGATGCAGTAAGTGTGAGGGGGTCAGTGTGATACTGATGCAGTAAGTGTGATGGGGTCATTGTGATACTGATGCAGTAATTTTGATGGGGTCAGGGTGATAGTGATGCAGTAAGTGTGAGGGGATCAGGGTGATAGTCACTCAGTAAGTGTGAGGGAATCAGGCTGGTAGTCACTCAGTAAGAGTGATGGGGTCAAGGTGATAGTGACGCAGTAAGTGTGAAGGGATCAAGGTGAAAGTGACGCAGTAGGTGTGAGGGGGTCAGAGTAATAGTGATACAGTAAGTGTGATGGCGTCAGGTGATAGTGACGCCGTGAGTGTATGGGCTCAGGGTGATAGTGACATAGTACGTATGAGGGGGTCACGGTGATAGTAACACAGTAAGCGTGATGGGGTCAGGGTGATAATGATGCAGAAAGTGTGATGAGGTCAGGGATAGTACCACAGTAAGTGTGAGGGGGTAAGGGTGTTAGTGACACAGAGAGAGTGATGTGATCAGGGTGATAGTGATGCAGAAAGTGTAAGGGGATCAGGGTGATAGTGACGCAGAAAGTGTAAAGGGGTCAGGGTGATAGTGATGCAGGGTCATGGGGTCAGAGTGATAGTGACGCAGTAAGTGTGATGAGGTCAGGGAAATAATTACACAGTAAATGTGATGGGGCCAGGGTGATAGTGACGCAGTAAGTCTGAGAGAGTCAGGGAGATAGTTATGCAGTAAGAGCGAGGGGATCAGGGTGATCGTGACGCCGTGGGTGTGATGGGGTCAGGGTGATAGTGACGCAGTAAGTGCGATGGGGTCAGAGTGATCGTGACGCAGTAAGTGTGATGGGGTCAGGATGATAGTGACGCAGAGAGAGTGAGGGAATCAGGGAGATAGTGGTGCAGTAAGTGTGAGGTGGTCAGGGTGATAGTGACGCAGTAAGTGTGATGGGGTCAGAATGATAGTGACGCAGCAAATGTGATGGGATCAGGGAGATAGTGACGCAGTAAGTGTGAGGGGATCAGGGTGATCGTGACGCCGTGGGTGTGATGGGGTCAGGGTGATAGTGACGCAGTAAGTGCGATGGGGTCAGAGTGATCGTGACGCAGTAAGTGTGATGGGGTCAGGATGATAGTGACGCAGAGAGAGTGAGGGAATCAGGGAGATAGTGGTGCAGTAAGTGTGAGGTGGTCAGGGTGATAGTGACGCAGTAAGTGTGATGGGGTCAGAATGATAGTGACGCAGCAAATGTGATGGGATCAGGGAGATAGTGACGCAGTAAGTGTGATGGGATCAGGGAGATAGTGACGCAGTAAGTGTGAGGGGATCAGAGTGATCGTGATGCAGTAAGTGTGATGGGGTCAGGATGATAGTGACGCAGAGAGAGTGAGGGAATCAGGGAGATCGTGATGCAGTAAGTGTGATGGGATCAGGGTGATAGTGACGCAGTGTGATGGGGTCAGAATGATAGTGATGCATTAGGTGTGATGGCGTCAGGTTGATAGGGCCGCAGTGAGTGTGATGGGCTCGGGCTGATAGTAACGCAGTACGTGTGAGGGGGTCAGGATGTTAGTGACGCAGTAAGTGTGATGGGGTCAGGGTGATAGTGACGCAGTAAGTGTGATGGGGTCAGAGTGATAGCGACACACAAATGTGATGGGATCAGGGTGATAGTGATGCAGTAAGTGTGATCAGGTCAGGGAGATAGTAACACAGTAATTGTGAGGGGGTCAGGATGTTAGTGACGCAGTAAGTGTGATGGGGTCAGAGTGATAGTGACACAGTAAGTATGATGGGGTCAGGGAGATGGTAACACAGTTAGTGTGATGGGGTCAGGGTGATAATGATGCAGAAAGTGTGATGGGGTCAGGGTGATAGTGACGCAGTAAGTGTGATGGGGTCAGGGAGATGGTAACACAGTACGTGTGAGGGGGTCAGGATGTTAGTGACACAGTAAGTGTGAGGTGATCAGGGAGATAGTGACGCAGTGAGTGTGATGGGCTCGGGGTGATAGTGATACAGTACGTGTGAGGGGGTCAGGGAAATAATTACACAGTAAATGTGATGGGGCCAGGGTGATAGTGACGCAGTAAGTGTGATGATGTCAGGGAGATAGTATCACAGGGTGATGGGGTCAGAGTGAGAGTGACGCAGTAAGTGTGATGGGGTCCAAGTGAGAGTGACGCAGTACGTGTGAGGGGGTCAGGGTGATAGTGATGCAGTAAGTGTGATGGGGTCAGGGTGATAATGACGCAGTAAGTGTGATGGGGTCAGGGTGATAGTGATGCAGTGAGTGTGATGGGGTCAGGGTGAGAGTGATGCAGTAAGTGTGATGGGATCAGGGTGATAGTGACGCAGTAAGTCTGAGGGACTCAGGGAGATCGTGATGCAGTAATTGTGAAGGGCTCATGGTGACAGCGGCGCAGTAAGTGTGAGCGGGTCAGGGAGATAGTGACGCAGTGAGTGTGAAGGTATCAGGGTGATAGTGACACAGTAAGTGTGATGGGGTCAGGGAGATAGTGACGCAGTGAGTGTGATGAGGTCAGGGTGATAGTGGCACAGTAAGTCTGAGGGAGTCAGGGAGATAGTGACGCAGTGAGTGTGATGAGGTCAGGGTGATAGTGACGCAGTGAGTGTGATGAGGTCAGGGTGATAGTGACGCAGTAAGTCTGAGGGAGTCAGGGTGATAGTGACGCAGTGAGTGTGATGGGCTCGGGGTGATAGTGACGCAGTAAGTGTGATGGGGTCAGAGTGATAGTGACGCAGTAAGTGTGAGGTGATCAGGGAGATAGTGACGCAGTGAGTGTGATGGGCTCGGGGTGATAGTGATACAGTACGTGTGAGGGGGTCAGGGTGATAGTGACGCAGTAAGTGTGAGGTGATCAGGGAGATAGTGACGCAGTGAGTGTGATGGGCTCGGGGTGATAGTGACGCAGTACGTGTGAGGGGGTCAGGGTGATAGTGACGCAGTAAGTGTGATGGGGTCAGAATGATAGTGACACAGCAAATGTGATGGGATCAGGTTCATAGTGATGCAGTAAATGTGATGAGGTCAGAGAGATAGTAACACAGTACGTGTGAGGGGGTCAGGGTGATAGTGACGCAGTAAGTGTGAGGTGATCAGGGAGATCGTGACGCAGTGAGTGTGATGGGCTCGGGGTGATAGTAACACAGTAAGTGTGAGGGGGTCAGGGTGTTAGTGATGCAGTAAGTGTGATGAGGTCAGGGAGATAATTACACAGTAAATGTAATGGGGTCAGGGTGATAATGATGCAGTAAGTGTGAGGGGGTCAGTGTGATACTGATGCAGTAAGTGTGATGGGGTCAGTGTGATACTGATGCAGTAAGTGTGAGGGGGTCAGTGTGATACTGATGCAGTAAGTGTGATGGGGTCAGTGTGATACTGATGCAGTAAGTGTGAGGGGGTCAGTGTGATACTGATGCAGTAAGTGTGATGGGGTCAGTGTGATACTGATGCAGTAAGTGTGAGGGGGTCAGTGTGATACTGATGCAGTAAGTGTGATGGGGTCAGTGTGATACTGATGCAGTAAGTGTGAGGGGGTCAGTGTGATACTGATGCAGTAAGTGTGAGGGGGTCAGAGTGATACTGATGTAGTAAGTGTGAGGATATCATGATGATAGCCATGCAGTAATTTTGATGGGGTCAGGGTGATAGTGATGCAGTAAATGTGAGGGGATCAGGGTGATAGTGATGCAGTAAGTGTGAGCGGTCAGGTTGACAGCGATGCAATAAGTGTGAGGATATCAGGGAGACAGTGACGCAGTAATTGTGATGGGGTCAGGGTGTTAGTGAAGCAGTAATTGTGCAGGGGTCAAGGAGATTATGCCACAGTAAGTGTAAGGGGTCAGGAATATCGTGACGCAGTAAGTGTGAGGGGGTCAGGCTAATAGTGATGCATTAAGTGTGATGGGGTCAGGGTGATAGTGATGCATTAAGTGTGAGGGGTCAGTGTGATAGTGTTGCAGTAAGTGTGAGGGGATCAGGGTGATAGTGACACAGTAAATGTGAGGGGGTCAGGGTGATAGTGATGCAGTAAGTGTCAGGGCGTCAGGGAGATAGTGACAGAGTAAGTGTGAGGGGACCAGGGTAATAGTGACCCAGTAAGTGTGAGGGATCAGGGTGATAGTGGCACAGTAAGTGTGATGGGGCCAGGGTAAAAGGATGCAGTTAGTGTGATGGGATCAGGGCGATAGTGATGCATTACATGTCATGGGGTCAGGGTGATATTGACGCAGTAAGTCTGATGGGGTCAGAGTGATAGTGCCGCAGTGAGTGTGATTGGGTCAGGGTGACAGTGACGCACTAAGTCTGATGGGGTTAGACTGATAGCGATGCAGTAAGTGTGAGCGGGTCAGGGTGATAGTGACGTACTAAGAGTGAGGGGATCAGGGTGATTGTGACACAGTACATGTCATGGGGTCAGGGTGATATTGATGCAATAAGTGTGAGGGGGTCAGGGAGTCAGTGATGCAGTAAGTGTGATGGGGTCAGAGTGTGAGTGACGCAATAAGTGTGCAGGGGTCAGGGAGATTATGCCACAGTGAGTGTAAGGGGTCAGGGAGAGAGTGACGCAGTAAATGTGAGGGGATCAGGGTGATAGTGACGCAGCAAGTGTGGTGGGGTCAGGGTGAGAGCGATGCAGTAAGTGTGAGGGGATCAGGGTGATAGCGATGCAGTAAGTGTGAGCGGGTCAGGGTGATAGTGACAGGGTAAGTGTGATGGGGTCAGGGTGATAGTGCCGCAATAAGTGCGATGGGGTCAGGGTGATAGCAATGCAGTAAGTGCGAGGGGTCAAGGTGATCGTGATGCAGTAAATGTGATTGGGTGAGGGTGATAGTGCCGCATTAAATGTGATGGGGTCAGGGTGATAGTGACGCAGTGAGTGTGATTGGGTCGGGGGATAGTGACTCAGTAAGTGTGAGGGGATCAGGGTGATAGTGACACAGTAAGTGTGATGGGATCAGTGTGATAGTGACTCAGTAAGTGTGAGTGGGTCAGGCAGTCAGTGATGCAGTAATTGTGATGGGGACAGAGTGATAGTGATGCATTAAGTGTGAGGAGTCGGGGTGATAGTGATGCAGTAAGTGTGATGGGATCAGGGTGATAGAGATGCAATAAGTCTGAGGGGGTCAGGGTGATAGTGATGCATTAAGTGTGAGGGGGTCAGGGTGATAGTGATGCAATATGTCTGAGGGGGTCAGGGTGATAGTGATGCATTAAGTGTGAGGGGGTCAGGGTGATAGTGATGCATTAAGTGTGAGGGGTCAGGGTGATAGTGATGCAATATGTCTGAGGGGGTCAGGGTGATAGTGATGCAGTAAGTGTGATGGGGTCAGGGTGATAGTGATGCAGTAAGTGTGATGGGGTCAGGGTGATAGTGATGCAGTAAGTGTGATGGGGTCAGGGTGATAGTGATGCAGTAAGTGTGAGGAGATCAGGGTGATAGTGACTCAGTAAGTGTGAGTGGGTCAGGGAGTCAGTGATGCAGTAATTGTGATGGGGTCAGGGTGATAGTGACACAGTAAGTGTGATGGGGTCAGGGTGATAGTGATACAGTAAGTGGGATGGGATCAGGGTGATAGTGACGCAGTAAGTGTAATGGGGTCAGGGTGATAGTGGTGCAGTAAGTGTGATAGGATCAGGGTGATAGAGATGCAATATGTCTGTGGGGGTCAGGCTGGTAGTGATGCATAAAGTGTGAGGCGTCAGGGTGATAGTGATGCATTAAGTGTGAGGAGATCAGGGTGATAGTGACTCAGTAAGTGTATGAGAGCCATGGTGATAATGACGCAGTAAGTGAGAGGGGGGTCAGTGTGATAGTGATGCATAAAGTGTGAGTGTGTCAGGGAGATAGTGATGCACTAAGTGCGAGGGGGTCAGGGAGATAGTGACTGAGTAAATGTGAGGGGACCAGGGTAATACTGACGTAGTAAGACTGTATCACTATTACCCTGATCCATCAGACTTACTGCGTCTGTATTACCCTGGTCCCCTCACATTTACTCAGTCACTATCTCCCTGACCCCCTCGCACTTAGTGCATCACTATCTCCCTGACACACTCACACTTTATGCATCACTACCAGCCTGACCCCCTCAGACATAGTGCATCTCTATCACCCTGATCCCATCACACTTACTGCGTCACTATCACCCTGATCCCATCCCACTTACTGCATCACTATCACCCTGACCCAATCACATTTACTTCGTCACTATAATCCTCACCCAATCACACTTACTGCATCACTATCACCCTGACCCGCTCACACTTCCTGCATCCCTATCAGTCTAACCCCATCACACTTAATGCGTCACTATCACCCTGACCCAATCACACTTACTGCATCACTATCACCCTTACCCGCTCATACATACTGCGTCACTATCACACTGACCCCTCTCTCACTTACTGCGTCATTATCACCATGGCTCTCTCACACTTACTGAGTCACTATCACCCTGATCTCCTCACACTTACTGCATCACTATCACCCTGACCACATCACACTTAATGCATCACTATCACCCTGATCTCCTCACACTTGCTGCATCACTATCACCCTGACCCCTCACACTTACTGTGTCCCTATCACCCTGATCCCATCACACTTACTGTATCACTATTACCCTGATCCATCAGAAAGTGTGATGGGATCAGGGTGATAGGGACACAGTAAGTGTGATGGAGTCAGGGTGATAGTGACGCAGTTGGTGTGATGGGGTCAGGGTGATAGTGATGCAGTTGGTGTGATGGGGTCAGGGTGATAGTGACACAGTACGTGTCATGGGGTCAGGGTGATTTTGACGCAGTAAGTCTGATGGGGTCAGAATGATAGTGACGCAGTAAGTGTGAGCAGGTCAGGGTGATTGTGACGCAGCAAGTGTGATGTGGTCAGAGTGATAGTGACACAGTACATATGAGCGGGTAAGGGTGATAGTGATGCAGTAAGTGTGATTGTGTGAGGGTGATAGTGCCGCAGTAAATGTGATGGGATCAGTGTGATAGTGACTCAGTAAGTGTGAGTGGGTCAGGGAGTCAGTGACGCAGTAATTGTGATGGGGTCAGGGTGTTAGTGATGCAGTAAGTGTGCAGGGGTCAGGGATACAGTGATGCAGTAAATGTGAGGGGGTCAGTGTGATGGTGACGCAGTTAGTGTGATGAGGTCAGGGTGACAGTGACGCAGTAAGTGTGCAGGGGTCTGGGATACAGTCACGCAGTAAATGTGAGGTGGTCAGTGCGATGGTGACGCAGTAAGTGTGATGGGGTCAGGGTGTTAGTGATGCAGTAAGTGTGATGTGGTCAATTGAAATTGATGCAGTAAGTGTGATGGGGTCAGGGTGTTAGCGATGCAGTAAGTGTGAGGGGGTCAAGGTGATCGTGATGCAGTAAGTGTGATTGGGTGAAGGGTGATAGTGCCGCAGTAAATGTGAGGGGGTCAGGGTGATGTTGACGCATTAAGTGTGATGGGGTCAGAGTGATAGTGATGCAGTAAGTGTGAGGAGATCAGAGTGATAGTGACTCAGTAAGTGTGAGAGGGCCATGGTGATAATGACGCAGTAAGTGAGGGGGGCTCAGTGTGATAGTGACGCAATAAGTTAGAGTGTGAAGGGAGATAGTGATGCAGTAAGTGCGAGGGGGTCAGGGAGATAGTGACTGAGTAAATGTGAGTGAACAAGGGTAATATTGATGCAGTAAGTGTGATGGATCAGGGTAATTCTGACACAGTAAGTGTGATGGGATCAGGGTGATAATGACGCAGTTGGTGTGATGGAGTCAGGGTGATAGCGACGCAGTTGGTGTGATGGATTCAGGGTGATAGTCACGCACTAAGAGTGAAGGGATCAGGGTGATAGTGACACAGTACGTGTCATGGTGTCAGGGTGATTTTGACGCAGTAAGTCTGATGGGGTCAGAATGATAGTGACGCAGTACGTATGAGCGGGTCAGGGTGATAGTGATGCAGTAAGTGTGATTGGGTCAGGGTGATAGTGATGAAGTAAGTGTGATTGGGTCAGGGTGATAGTGATGAAGTAAGTGTGAGGGGGTCAGCGTGAAAGTGACACAGTAAGTATGAGGGGTTCAGGGTGATAGTGACACAGCAAGTATGAGGGAATCAGGGTGATAGTGACACAGTAAGTGTGATGGGGTCAGGGTGATAGTGATGCAGTAAGTGTGAGGGGTCAGGGTGATAGCGATGCAGAAAGTGTGATGGGGTCAGGGTGATAGGACGCAGTAGGTGTGATGGGGTCAGGGTGAAATTGACACAGTAAGTGTGATGGGGTCAGGGTGATAGTGACGCAGTAAGTGTGAGGGGGTCAAGGTGATCGTGACGCAGTAAGTGTGATTGGGTGAGGGTGATAGTGCTGCACTAAATGTGACGGGGTCAGGGTGATAGTGACGCAGTGAGTGTGCTTGGGTCAGGGGGATAGTGCCGCAGTAAGTGTGAGGGGATCAGGGTGATAGTGACTCAGTAAGTGTGATGGGATCAGGGTGATAGTGACGCAGTAAGTGTGACGGGGTCAGAGTAATAGTGACGCACTAAATGTGATGGGATCAGAGTGATAGTGACACAGTATGTATCATGGGGTCAGGGTGAAAGTGACGCAGTAAGTGTGATGTGGTCATGATGATAGTGATGCATTAAGTGTGAGGGGTCAGGGTGATAGTGATGCATTAAGTGTGAGGGGTCAGGGTGATAGTGATGCATTAAGTATGATAGGATCAGGGTGATAGTGACGCAGTAAGTGTGATGGGGTCAGGGTAATAGTGACGCAGTAAGTGTGATGGGGTCAAGCTGATAGTGATGCATTAAGTGTGAGGGGATCAGGGTGAAAGTGACGTAGTAAGTGTGATGTGGTCAGGATGATAGTGATGCAGTAAGTGTGATGGGGTCAGGGTGATAGTGACACAGTAAGTGTGATGGGGTCAAGCTGATAGTGATGCATTAAGTGTGAGGGGATCAGGGTGAAAGTGATGTAGTAAGTGTGATGTGGTCAGGATGATAGTGATGCAGTAAGTGTGAGGGGTCAGGGTAATAGTGACACAGTAAGTGTGATTGGGTCAGAGTGATAGTGTCACAGTAAGTGTGATGGGGTCAGGGTGATAGTGACACAGTAAGTGTAATGGGGTCAGGGTGATAGTGATGCATTAAGTGTGAGGGGTCAGGGTGATAGTGATGCATTAAGTGTGATGGGGTCAGGGTGATAGTGATGCAGTAAGTGTGAGGAGATCAGGGTGATAGTGACTCAGTAAGTGTGAGAGGGCCATGGTGATAATGACGCAGTAAGTGAGAGGGGGTCAGTGTGATAGTGACGCAGTAAGTGAGAGTGTGTCAGGGAGATAGAGATGCAGTAAGTGCGAGGGGGTCAGGCAGATAGTGACTGAGTAAATGTGAGGGGACCAGGGTAATACTGACGCAGTAAGTGTGATGGATCAGGGTAATAGTGATGCAGTAAGTCTGATGGATCAGGGTAATATTGACACAGTAAGTGTGAGGGGATCAGGGTGATAGGGACACAGTAAGTGTGATGGGTTCAGGGTGATAGTGACGCAGTTGGTGTGATGGGGTCAGGGTGATAGTGACCCACTAAGATGAGGGGATCAGGGTGATAGTGACACAGTACATGTCATGGGGTCAGAGTGATAGTGACGCAGTAAGTGTGAGCGGGTCAGGGTGATTGTGACGCAGCAAGTGTGATGTGGTCAGAGTGATAGTGACGCAGTACATACGAGCGGGTAAGGGTGATAGTGATGCAGTAAGTGTGATTGGGTCAGGGTGATAGTGACGCAGTAAGTGTGGTTGGGTCAGGGTGATAGTTCCACAGAAAGTGTGATGGGGTCAGGGTGAAATTGACGCAGTAAGTGTGATGGGGTCAGGGTGATAGTGACGCAGTGAGGGTGATGGGGTCAGAGTGATTGTGACGCAGTAATTGTGATGGGGTCAGGGTGATAGTGATGTATTAAGTGTGAGTGGATCAGGGTGATAGTGATTCAGTAAGTGTGATGGGTTCAGGGTGATAGCGACACACTGAGTGTGAGCGTGCATGGTGGTAGTGAACACAGTAAGTGCGATGGGGTCAGAGTGATTGTGACGCAGTAATTGTGATGGGTCAGGGTGATAGTGATGTATTAAGTGTGAGTGGATCAGGGTGATAGTGATTCAGTAAGTGTGATGGGTTCAGGGTGATAGCGACACACTGAGTGTGAGCGTGCATGGTGGTAGTGAACACAGTAAGTGTGATGGGGTCATGGTGATAGTGACGCAGTACGTGTGATGGGGTCAGGGTGATAGTGACGCAGTAATTGTGCAAGGGTTAAGGAGATTATGCCGCAGTAAGTGTAAGGGGTCAGGGATATAGTGACGCAGTAAATGTGAGGGGATCAGGGTGCTAATGATGCAATAAGTGTGATGGGGTCAGGGTGGTAGTGAGGCATTAAGTGTGAGGAGTCAGGGCGATAGCGATGCAGAAAGTGTGATGGATTCAGGGTGATAGTGATGCAGTACGTGTGAGCGGATAAGGGTGATAGTGATGTAGTAAGTGTGATGGGGTCGGGGTGATAGTGATGCAGTAAGTGTGAGCAGGTCAAGGTGATAGTGATGCAATTAATTTTATTGGGTCAGAGTGATAGTGCCGCAATAAGTGTGAGGGGGTCAGTTTGATAGTGACACAGTAAGTGTGAGGGGATCAGGGTGATAGCGATACAGAAAATGTGAGCGGATCAGGGTGCTAGTGACACAGTAAGTGTGATAGGGTCAGGGTGACAGTGACGCAGTAAGAGTGATGGGGATCAGGGTGATAGTGACGCAGCAAGTGTGAGTTGATCAGGATGATAGTGATGCAGTAAGTGTGAGGTGGTCATGGTGCTAATGACATAGTAAGTGTGAGGGGTTCATGGTGATAGTGACGCAGTATTTCCAAGTGTGTCAGGGAGATAGTGATGCAGTAAGTCTGAGGAGGTCACAGATATAGTGACGCAGTAAATGTGAGGGGGTCAGGGTGATAGTGACGCAGTAAGTGTGATGGGGTCAGGGGGATAGTGATGCAGTAAGTGTGAGGGGATCAGGGTGATAGTGACGCATTAAGTGTCAGCGCGTCAGGGAGATAGTGACAGAGTAAGTGTGAGGGGACCAGGGTAATAGTGATGCAGTAAGTGTGATGGGATCAGGGTCATAGTGATGCAGTAAGTGTGATGGGGTCAGTGTGAAATTGACACAGTAAGTGTGATGGGGTCAGGGTGATACGACGCAGTAAGTGTGATGGGGTCAGGTTGAAATTGACACAGTAAGTGTGATGGGGTCAGGGTGATAGTGCCGCAGTAAATGTGACGGGGTCAGGGTGATAGTGACGCAGTGAGTGTGATGGGATCAGTGTTATAGTGACGCAGTATGTATCATGGGGTCAGGGTGAAAGTGACGCAGTAAGTGTGATGGGGTCAGGGTGTTAGTGATGCAGTAAGTGTGCAGGGGTCAGGCATATAGTGACGCAGTAAATGTGAGGGGGTCAGGGTGATAGTGAGGCAGTAAGTGTGACTGGGTCAGGGTGACTCTGACGCAGTAAGTGTGACTGGGTCAGAGTAATAGTGACGCACTAAATGTGATGGGATCAGAGTGATAGTGACACAGTATGTATCATGGGGTCAGGGTGAAAGTGACGCAGTAAGTGTGATGTGGTCAGGATGATAGTGATGCATTAAGTGTGAGGGGTCAGGGTGATAGCGATGCATTAAGTATGATGGGATCAGGGTGATAGTGACGCAGTAAGTGTGATGGGGTCAGGGTGATAGTGACGCAGTAAGGGTGAGGGGATCAGGTTGATAGTGACACAGTCAGTCTGATGGGGTCAGAGTGATAGTGACATAGTAAGTGTGATGCGGTTAGACTGATAGCGATGCACTAAGTTTGAGCGGGTCAAGGTGATAGTGATGCAGTAAGTGTGATTGGGTGAGGGTGATAGTGCCGCAGTAAATGTGATGGGGTCAGGGTGATAGTGACGCATTAAGTGTGAGGAGTTAGGGTGATAGTGATGCATTAAGTGTGATAGGATCAGGGTAATAGTGACACAGTAAGTGTGACGGGGTCAGGGGGATAGTGACACAGTAAGTGTGACGGGGTCAGGGGGATAGTGACACAGTAAGTGTGATGGGTCAGGGTGATCATGACGCAGTAAGTGCAAGGTGGTCAGTGTGATAGTGACTCAGTAAGTGTGATGGGGTCAGGGCGTTAGTGACACAGTAAATGTGAGGGGATCAGGGTAATAGTAACGCAGTAAGTGTGTTGGGATCAGGGTGCCAGTGATGCAGTAACGGTGAGGGGATCAGAGTGATATTGATTCATGAAGTGTGAGGGGGTGATGGTAATAATGACCTAGTAAGTGTGAGGTGGTCAGTGTGATAGTGACGCAGTAAGTGTGAGGAGGTCAGGGTGATAGTGACGCAGTAAGTGTGATGGGGTCAGGGTGATAGCGATGCAGTAAGTGTGAGCAGGTCAAGGTGATAGTGATGCAATAAGTGTGATTGGGTCAGGGTGATAGTGCCGCAACAATTGTGAGGGGGTCATGGTGATAATGATCTAGTAAGTGTGAGTGGCTCTGGGTGATTTTGACGTAGTGAGTGTGATGGGATCAGGGTGAGAGTGATGCAGTAAGTGTGAGGGGGTCATGGTGATAGTGACGCAGTAAGTGTGATGGGGTCAGGGAGATCATGATGCAGTAAGTGTGATGGGGTCAGGAAGATAGTGACTCAGTAAGTGTGAGTAATCAGGATGATAATGACGCAGTAAGTGTGATGGCGTCAGGGTGATAATGATGCAATAAATGTGATGGGATCAGGGTGATAGTGACGCAGTAAGTGTGAGGGTGTCAGGGAGATCATGATGCAGTAAGTGTGATGGGGTCAGGAAGATAGTGACGCAGTAAGTGTGAAGGGTCAGGGTGATAGCGATGCAATAAGTGTGAGGGTATCAGGGTGATAGTGACTCAGTGAGTGTGAGGGGGTCAGTGTGACAGTGATGCAGTAATTGTGATGGGGTCAGTGTGTTAGTGACGCAGTAAGTGTGAGGGGGTCAAGGGGATTATGCCGCAGTAAGTGTAAGGGGTCAGGGATATAGTGACGCAGTAAATGTGAGGGGATCAGGGTGATAATGATGCAATAAGTGTGAGGTGGTCAGGGTGATAGTGAGGCATTAAGTGTGAGGAGTCAGGGTGATAGTGTCACAGTAAATGTGATGGGATCAGGGAGATAGTGATGCATAAAGTGTGAGGGGGTCAGGGAGACAGTCACGCAGTAATTGTGAAGGGGTCAGTGTATTATTGACGCAGTAAGTGTGCAGGGGTCAGGGAGATTGTGCCGCATTAAGTGTAAGAGGTTAGGGATATAGTGACGCAGTAAATATGAGGAGATCAGGGTGAGGGTGAAGCAGTAATTGTGATGGGGTCAGGGTGAAATTGATGCAGTAAATGTGAGGGTGTCAGGGAGAACGTGATGCAGTAAGTGTGATGGGATCAGGGATATAGTGACGCAATAAGTGTGAGGGGTCAGGGTGATAGTGACTCAGTAAGTGGAGGGGGTCAGGGTAATATATGATGCAGTAAGTGTGAGGGGATCATGGTGATAGTGACGCAGCAAGTGTGATGGGGTCAGGGTGATAGTGATGTAGAAAGTGTGAGCAGATCAGCGTGCTAGTGACGCAGTAAGTGTGATGGGATCAGGGTGATGCAGTAAGTCTGATAGGTTCAGGGTGATAGTGACGCACAAAGTGCGAGGGTTCAGGGTGATAGTGATGCAGTATGTGTGATGGGGTCAGGGTGATTGTGACTCAGTAAGTGTGAGGGGGTCTGTGACAGTGAAGCAGTAAGTGTGCAGGGGTCAAGGAGATTATGCCGCAGGAAATGTAAGGGGTCAGGGATATAGTGACTCAGTAAATGTGAGAGTTCAGGGTGATAGTGATGCAGTAAGTGTGATGGGGTCAGGGTGATAGTGATGCATTAAGTGTGACGGGGTATAGGTGATAGTAGTGATGCATTAGTTGTGAGGGGATCTGGGTGATAGTGACGCAGTAAGTGTGATGGGTTCAGGGTGATAGCGATGCAGTAAGTGTGAGTGGGTCAGGGTGATTTTGACGCAGTAAGTGTGATGGGGTCAGGAAGATAGTGACGCAGTAAGTGAGAGTGGATCAGGACAATAGTGATGCAATACGTGTGATGGGGTCAGGGTGATAGTGACGTAGCAAGTGTGATGTGGTCAGAGTGATAGCGATGCAGTACGTGTGAGCGGATAAGGGTGACAGTGATGCAGTAAGTGTGATGGGAACAGGGTGATAGTGATGCAGTAAGTGTGATGGGATCAGGGTGAGAGTGATGCAGTAAGTGTGAGGGTGTCAGGGAGAACGTGATGCTGTAAGTGTGATGGGGTCAGGAAGATAGTGACGCAATAAGTGTGAGGGGTCAGGGTGATATCGATGCAATAAGTGTGAGGGGATCAGGGTTATAGTGCCTCAGTAAGTGTGAGGGGTGAGGGAGACAGTGAAGCAGTAATTGTGATCTGGTCAGGGTGTTAGTGATGCAGTAAGTGTGCAGGGGTCAAGGAGATTATGCCTAAATAAGTGTAAGGGGTCAGGGATAAAGTGACGCAGTAAATGTGAGGGGATTAGGGTGATAGTGACGCAGTACGTGGGAGGGGGTCAGGGTGATAGTGACGCAGCAAGTGTGATGGGCTCAGAGTGATAGTGACGCAGTAAGTGTAATGGGGTCAGGGTAATAGTGACGCAGTAAGTGTGAGGGATCAGGGTGATAGTGACGCAGTAAGTGTGATGGGATCAGCGTAATGGTGATGCAGTGAATGTAAGGGGATCAGGGTGATAGTGATGCAGTAAGTTTGAGGGGATCAGGGTGATAGTGACTCAGAAAGTGTGATGGGGTCATGGTGATAATGACGCAGTAAGTGTGAGGGGGTCAGTGTGATATTGACACATGAAGTGTGAGCGGGTCAAGGTGATAGTGATGCAGTATTTGTGAGGGTGTCAGGGAGAATCGTGATCCAGTAAGTGTGAGGTGGTCAGGGATATAGTGACACCGTAAATGTGAGGGGATCAGGTTGATAGTGATGCAGTAAGTGTGAGGGTATCAGGGTGATAGTGACGCAGTAAGTGTGAGGGGATAAGGGTGATAGTGGCACAGTACATGTGATGGAGTCAGGGTGATAGTGACGCAGTACGTGTGATGGGGTCAGGGTGATAGTGATGCATTAAGTGTGAGGGGTCAGGGTGATAGTGATGCAGTAAGTGTAATGGGGTCAGGATGATTGTGCTGCAGTAAGTGTGATTGGGTCAGGGTGATCGTGACACAGTAAGTGTGAGGGGGTCATGGTGATAATGATGCAGTAAGTGTGAGTGGCTCTGGGTCATTTTAACGCAGTGAGTGTGATGGGATCAGTGTGATCGTGACTGAGTAAGTGTGAGGGGGTCAGGGAGACTGATGCAGTAATTGTGAAGGGGTCAGGGTGTTAGTGACGCAGTAAATGTGCAGGGGTCAGAGAGATTGTGCCATAGTAAGTGTAAGGGGTCAGAGAGGTAGTGACGCAGTAAATGTGAGGGGATCAGGGTGAGATTGACGCAGTAAGTGTGAGCGGATCAGGGTAATAGTGACGCAGTAAGTGTGATGGGGTCAGGGTGTAGTGATGCAGTACGTGTGAGGGGGCAGGGTGATATTGACACAGTAAGTGTGATGGGATCAAGGTAATAGTGACACAGTAAGTGTGAGGGGTCAGGGTGATAGTGACGCAGTAAGTGTGATAGGTTCAGGGTGGTATTGACGCAGTAAGTGTGAGGGTTCAGGGTGATAGTGGCGCAGTACATGTGATGGGGTCAGGGAGATAGTGATGCATTAAGTGTGAGGGGTCAGGGTGATAGTCATGCAGTAAGTGCGAGCGGGTCAGGGTGATAGTAGTGATGCATTAGTTGTGAGGGGATCAGGGTGATAGTGACGCAGTAAGTGTGATGGGTTCAGGGTGATAGCGATGCAGTAAGTGTGAGCGGGTCAGGGTAATAGTGACGCAGTAAGTGTGATGGGGTCAGGAAGATAGTGACGCGTTAAGTGTGAGTGGATCAGGACGAGAGTGATGCAATAAGTGTGATGGGGTCCGGGTGATTTTGACGCAGCAAGTGTGATGTGGTCAGAGTGATAGCGATGCAGTATGTGTGAGTGGATAAGGGTGATAGTGACACAGTAAGTGTAAGGGCATCAAGGAGATAGTGACTGAGTAAATGTGAGGGGATCAGGGTGATAGTGACGCAGTAAGTATGATGGTGTAAGGGTGATAATAGTGATGCATTAGGTGTGAGGGGATCAGGGTGAGAGTGATGCAATAAGTGTGATGGGGTCAGGGTGATAGAGATGCATTATGTGTGAGCGGATATGGGTGACAGTGACGCAGTAAGTGTATGGGCATCAGGGAGATAGTGACTGAGTAAATGTGAGGGGACCAGGGTAATAGTGACGCAGTAAGTATGATGGTGTAAGGGTGATAATAGTGATGCATTAGGTGTGAGGGGATCAGGGTGAGAGTGATGCATTAAGTGTGAGGGGTCAGGGTGATAGTGACTCAGTATTTCTAAGTGTGTCAGGGAGATAGTGATGCAGTAAGTCTGAGGAGGTCAGAGATATAGTGACGCAGTAAATGTGATGGGTTCAGGGCAATAGTGATGCAGTCAGTGTGAGGGGGTCAGGGTGATAGTGATGCTGTAAGTGTCAGGGTGTCAGGGTGATAGTGACTCAGTAAGTGTGAGTGGGTCAGGATGATAGCGACGCAGTAACTGTGATGGGGTCAGGGTGATAGTAACACAGTAAGTGTGATGGGTTCAGGGTGATAGTGATGCAGTAAATGTGATGGGATCAGGGTGATAGTGACACAGTAAGTGTGATGGGGTCAGGGTGATAGTGATGCTGTAAGTGTGAGCGGGTCAGAGTGATAGTGACGCAGTAAGTGTGATGGGCTCAGAGTGATAGTGACGCAGTAAGTGTAATGGGGTCAGGGTGATAGTGATGCATTAAGTGTGAGGGGATCAGGGTGATAGCGATGCAGAAAATGTGAGCGGGTCAGGGTGATAGTGACGCAGTAGGTTTGAGGGGATCAGGGTGATAGTGACGCAGTATGTGTGAGGGTGTCAGGTTGATAGTGATACATTAAGTGTGAGGGACTATGGGAGATATTGACGCAGTAATTGTGATGGAGTCAGAGTGATTGTGACACAGTAAGTGTGATGGGATCAAGGTGATAGTGACGCAGTAAGTGTGAGGGTGTCAGGGAGATAGTAACATAGTAAGTCCAGGACGTCTCCGATCGGGTGTATAAGGTTCTAAAAGGGGAGGGCGAACAGCCAGAAATCGTGTTACATATTGGCACTAATGATATAGCCAGGAAAAGGATCGAGGATAGAAAAATTGATTTCAGGGAGTTAGGATGGAAGCTGCAAAGCAGGACAAACCGAGTCATGTTCTCTAGTTTACTACCGGTGCCACGAGATAGCGAGGCGAGGAACAGGGAGAGGGCGCAGCTTAACATGTGGCTGCACAGCTGGTGTAGGAGGGAGGGCTTCTGATATGTAGATAATTGGGATGCCTTCTGGGGAAGGTGGGACCTGTACAAGATGGACGGGTTGCATCTGAACTGAAAGGGGACCAAGGTCCTGGGTGGAAGGTTTGCTCGAGTAGTTTGAGAGGGTTTAAACTAGTATGGCGGGGGGGTGGGAACCTGAGCTGTATACCGGAGGTGAGAGTTGATGCAGATGAGGCAATCGCAAGAGGTAGACCAGCTAGTGGGAAGGATTTTCCTGGGAAGGAACCAAGGTATCAGTTAACGTGTGTTTGCTTTAACGCAAGGAGTATCAGGAATAAAAGTGATGAACTTAGAGCATGGATCAGTACCTGGTGCTATGATGTTGTGGCCATAACAGAGACATGGGTTTCTCAGGGACAGGAATGGTTGCTGGATTTTTATTAATGACTTGGATGAGGGGATTGAAGGATGGGTCAGCAAGTTTGCAGACAACACAAAGGTTGGAGGTGTCGTTGACAATATAGAGGGCTGTTGTAGGCTGCAGCAGGACATTGACAGGATGCAGAGATGAGCTAAGAGGTGGCAGATGGAGTTCGATCTGGATAAATGCGAGGTGATGCATTTTGGAAGGTCGAATTTGAAAGCTGAGTACAGGATTAAGGATAGGATTCGTGGCAGTGTGGAGGAACAGAGAGATCTTAGTGTGCAGATACATAGATCCCTTAAAATAGCCACCCAAGTGGACAGGGTTGTTAAGAACGCATATGGTGTTTTGGCTTTCATTAACAGGGGGATTGAGTTTAGGAGTCGTGAGATCTTGTTGCAGCTCTATAAAACTTTGGTTAGACCGCACTTGGAATAATGCGCCCAGTTCTGGTCGCCATATTATAGGAAGGATGTGGATGCTTTGGAGAGGGTTCAGAGGAGGTTTACCAGGACGCTGCCTGGACTGGAGGGCTTATCTTATGAAAAGAGGTTGACTGAGCTTGGACTTTTTCATTGGAGAAAAGGAGGAGAAGAGGGGACCTAATTGAGGTATACAAGATAATGAGAGGCATAGATAGAGTCGATAGCCAGAGACTATTTCCCAGGGCAGAAATGGCTAACACAAGGGGTCATAGTTTTAAGTTGGTTGGAAAAAAGTATAGAAGGGATGTCAGAGGCGGGTTCTTTACACAGAGAGTTGTGAGAGCATGGAATGCGTTGCCAACAGCAATTGTGGAAGCGAGGTCACTGGGGACATTTAAGAGACTACTGGACATGCAGTCACAAAAATTTGAGGGTGCATACATGAGGACCAATGGTTGGCACAACATTGTGGGCTGAAGGGCCTGTTCTGTGCTGTACTATTCTATGTTCTAAGTGGATGGGGAAGAGATAGTGCTTTTAAACCTGGGATCTTGCTGTCTAATTTGGCATCAAAGTGCTCTCACTCTCCCCTTTCAACTCATCTTTTACCTCTTTGATCCTGAGGAACTTTTGTTGGGAAAACTGCAAAGTGAAAATCCAAAATGACTGGGGGCAGGAAAGCCTTGGGTAAGAACAACCTCCAGAGGGGGAGCACGGGCCTGAGGCTGCACCCCATGGGGCCCAGGGGAGTTGTAGTGTGTTTATTACCCCGAGATTTAATCTCCTTGGCGTTGGGGGAGCAACTACAGTTGGGCCTCTGGTTGCCTGGGTCTTGTCAGACTGCAGCCTTGTTATTTTTAAAACAGGTTTGAAGCCTGAGGTTAAAGTCACCGGGGGCCTTGGGATTGTGACACAAACAGGTTAACCCCCAGGATCTGGGAAACAGGACTCCCCGAGGAGGGAATTAAATCCTGAAGTGAGAAACTCTCTCCAAAAACCCGTTTTAATGTCAGAGTGATGTGAGATGTGTTTTGGCCGGGAGAAGAAATTGTGATAATCGTAGAAATAAGACACAGGCTGGCCATTTCAATTCAGTTCAGAGTCTCTGGGAGGGGGTGACTGTCTCTGTCCAGTTTTCTTTTGTTGAGTTTTCAAACAAGTAAAACCGTTCCACATGCTACAAGGTGAGCCGTCATTATTTAAAGTGGGGGTTTGGGATAAAGATCACAGTGTACAAGATTACATCTGACAGAGACAGAGAGAGAAAGAGAGAGATGGAGAGATAGTGAGAGGGGGAACAGAGAGAGAGAGAGGGAGCAAAAGGAGGAACAGAGAGAGAGTGAGGGGACAAATAGAGAAGAAAGGGTGAAACATTTGGAATTTGTCAAACAGTAGGATTGGTCTCTCTCTCTGTCATCCTGGAGACAGAATCAAACCCTTAACCAACATCAGTGACACATAATCTGAATGTGGCCACACTGCTGCTTGTGGGATCTTGCTGTGCATGGTTATTCATGTTTCTAGCCTCTGGCCAACTGTTCGATGATGATTTCTTCGTGTTTGGATGTTGCTGTGATGTTATGCAATGCCTTAATGATGCAATTATTAAACTGAACCAGCATCACAGGGTAAAGGGAGAGATTGTGGAAGGCAGAGAGTAGTGGGATCTTGCTGTGCTTTTGGTGCCACTGCTTTATTTTATATCACATCAATTCTCATTTCTCTCTCAGGCTGTTCCCCACCCGAGGAGGAGGAGGGGGAGATTAGACCCAGGAGCTGAAACTCGGGATGGTGCAGAGACAGAGAATCAAATCCAATCTCCTGTGAGGAACCGTCAGACAAGAGCTGGACCCAGAGAGAGAGAATAATCAGAAACGGTCCTGTCTCCTCATTTAAACTCACACACGGGGAAAAGAATTGTGGGGTTCAGGCCGTCTCCGGGATTTTTACCACAAGGGGCAAGTTCTGGGCTTGGGGGACAAAGGGATGAAAAAGATGGAGAGGGAGCTGCTGCACAGTCTGATCCCACAGATATCACTCCTTCCCTTTCTCACTACAGCTCTATCTCTCCCTCTGTGTTCCCATCTCTCTCTCTCTCTCTCTCTGTCCCACATCTTTCCTTCAATTACCCATCTTTTCCATCTCCACCCTGTTCACATTCCCCAATAGATTCCCTTTCTACAACTCTCTGGATCCTCTCTCTTTACCAGAACTGTTGGAATTGTTGGGGAGCAAAAGTCAGGGTGGGGGTGGCAGTGGGGGAAAAGGCAGTCAGACATAAAAAGAGAGCGAGAATCATAGAATAGAGAGAAACAGATTCAGAGAGAGATAGACACAGAGTTGGAGAGAGAGGGAGAGGAGGAGCCATAGAGAGACACAGAGTCAGAGAGAGAGACAGACAGACAGAGATAAAAAAAGGGTTATTAGGCAGAGACAACACTGAGATAACAGCAAATTGGTTAGGCCACTGTTGGAACAGTGCACCCAATTCTGGTCTCCTTTCTACTGGAAAGACGTTGTGAAACTTGAAAGGGTTCAAGGATGTTGCTAGGGTTGGAAGATTGGAGCTATAGGGAGAGGTTAAATTAGATTAGATTACTTACAGTGTGGAAACAGGCCCTTCGGCCCAACCAGCCCTCTGGTGAGGAACCCATGCCCCTACATTTACGCCTTCACTTAACACAATGGATAATTTAGCATGGCCAACTCACCTAACCTGCACTTTTTTGGACTATGGGAGGAAACCAGAGCACCCTGTGGAAACCCACGCAGACACGGGGAGATTGTGGAAACTCCACACAGACAGTTGCCTGAGGGCGGGAATAGAACCTGGGTCTCTGGCGCTGTGAGATAGCAGTACTAACCACTGTGCCAACGTGCCAGTCATTTTGAATAGGCTGGGGCTCTTTTCCCTGGAGCGTCAGAGGCTGAGGAAACCTTATAGAGGTTTAGAAAATCATGAGGGGCATGGATAGGATAAATAGACAAAGTATTTTCCATGGGGTGGGGTAGTCTATAACGATAGGGCATAGGTTTAGGGTGAGAGGGGAAAGACATAGAAGAGACCTCAGGGGCAACTACTTCACCCAGAGGGTGGTACGTGTATGGAATGAGCTGCCAGAGGATGTGGTGGAGGCTGGTACAATTGCAACATTTAAAAGGTATCTGGATGGGTATAGGAATAGGAAGGATTTGTGTATTATGACAGGGACTAGTGTTTGCCACAAATAAAATGAAAGGCCCAACTGTTCTCTTTATAACGGTTCTCTGTACTGTGTGACAAAGACAATGACTGCTATTCTCTATGACAAAGACATGGACTGATGTTCTCTACAGTAAGGCACAGATTGCTTTTCTCTATAAAAATGAAAGGGACTGCTTTTGTTTGACAATAAGGAGAAATACTGCTAGTCTCTATTAAAATGACAGGGCCTGCTGTTTCCTCTCATCAGCACAGGGCCTGCTGTTCTCTGCAATAATACAGGGACTGCTCTTCACTAATAAACACAGAGACTGCTATTTACGACAATGATCTCTGAGACCACTGTTCTCCATAATACACAGTGACGACTGCCACGGTGACTCAGTGGTTAGCACTGCTGCCTCACAGCACCAGGATCCCAGGTTTGATTCCAGCTTTGGGCGACTGACTGTGTGGAGTTTGCACATTCTCCCCGTGTCTGCGTGGGTTTCCTCCGGGTGCTCCGGTTTCCTCCCACAGTCCAAAGATGTGCAGGTCAGGTGAATTGGCCATGCTAAATTGCCCGTAGTGTTAGGTTAGGGGTATGGGTGGGTTCGCGCTTCGGCGGGGCGGTGTGGACTTGTTGGGCCGAAGGGGCTGGTTCCACACTGTAGGGAATCTAAACCAATATGCTGTTTTCTGTCATTAACACAGAAACTGCACTTCTCTGTAATATACAGAGGGACTGCTGTTCTGTTTCATATGCACAGAGATGGCAGTTTAGTGTAAAATACACTGGTACTGCTGTTCTATGCAATATTCACACAAATTGCTGTTCCCTTTATTATAGACAGGGACTCCTCCCTCTCTGTATTATAGACAGGGACTGCTGTTCTCTGTATTATAGACAGGGACTGCTGTTCTCTGTATTATACACAGGGACTGCTGTTCTCTGTGTTATAGACAGGGACTGCTGTTCTCTGTATTATACACAGGGACTGCTGTTCTCTGTATTATAGACAGGGACTGCTGTTCTCTGTATTATACACAGGGACTGCTGTTCTCTGTATTATAGACAGGGACTGCTGTTCACTGTATTATACACAGGGACTGCTGTTCCCTGTATTATAGACAGGGTCTGCTGTTCCCAGTATTATAGACAGGGACTGCTGTTCACTGTATTATACACAGGGACTGCTGTTCCCTGTATTATAGACAGGGACTGCTGTTCTCTGTATTATAGACAGGGACTGCAGTTCCCTGTATTATAGACAGGGACTGCTGTTCTCTGTATCATAGACAGGGACTGCTGTTCCCTGTATCACAGACAGGGACTGCTGTTCCCTGTATCATAGACAGGGACTGCTGTTCCCTGTATCACAGACAGGGACTGCTGTTCTCTGTATTATAGACAGGGACTGCTGTTCACTGTATTATAGACAGGGACTGCTGTTCTCTGTATTATAGACAGTGACTGCTGTTCTCTGTATCATAGACAGGGACTGCTGTTCTCTGTATTATAGACAGGGACTGCTGTTCCCTGTATCACAGACAGGGACTGCTGTTCTCTGTATTATAGACAGGGACTGCTGTTCCCTGTATCACAGACAGGGACTGCTGTTCCCTGTATTATAGACAGGGACTGCTGTTCCCTGTATCACAGACAGGGACTGCTGTTCCCTGTATCACAGACAGGGACTGCAGTTCCCTGTATTGTAGACAGGGACTGCTGTTCCCTGTATTATAGACAGGGA
Organism: Chiloscyllium punctatum; assembly: GCF_047496795.1. Classification (NCBI taxonomy): domain Eukaryota; kingdom Metazoa; phylum Chordata; class Chondrichthyes; order Orectolobiformes; family Hemiscylliidae; genus Chiloscyllium; species Chiloscyllium punctatum. Next base: position 68,655,658 of record NC_092751.1, on the reverse strand, counting down.
CTGCTGTTCCCTGTATTATAGACAGGGACTGCAGTTCCCTGTATTATAGACAGGGACTGCTGTTCCCTGTATCATAGACAGGGACTGCTGTTCCCTGTATTATAGACAGGGACTGCTGTTCCCTGTATTATAGACAGGGACTGCTGTTCTCTGTATTATAGACAGGGACTGCTGTTCCCTGTATCATAGATAGGGACTGCTGTTCTCTGTATCATAGATAGGGACTGCTGTTCCCTGTATTATAGACAGGGACTGCTGTTCTCTGTATCACAGACAGGGACTGCTGTTCTCTGTATCACAGACAGGGACTGCTGTTCCCTGTATCACAGACAGGGACTGCTGTTCCCTGTATCACCGACAGGGACTGCTGTTCCCTGTATCACCGACAGGGACTGCTGTTCCCTGTATCACAGACAGGGACTGCTGTTCCCTGTATTATAGACAGGGACTGCTGTTCCCTGTATTATAGACAGGGACTGCTGTTCCCTGTATTATCGACAGGGTCTGCTGTTCCCCGTATTATCGACAGGGACTGCTGTTCCCCGTGTTACAGACAGGGACTGCTGTTCCCCGTGTTACAGACAGGGACTGCTGTTCCCCGTGTTATAGACAGGGACTGCTGTTCCCCGTGTTATAGACAGGGACTGCTGTTCCCCGTGTTATAGACAGGGACTGCTGTTCCCTGTGTTATAGACAGGGACTGCTGTTCCCTGTGTTATAAACAGGGACTGCTGTTCCCTGTGTTATAGACAGGGACTGCTGTTCCCTGTATTATAGACAGGGACTGTTGTTCCCTGTATTATAGACAGGGACTCCTGTTCTCTGTATTATACACAGGGACTGCCGTTCCCTGTATCACAGTCAGGGACTGCTGTTCTCTGTATTATAGACAGGGACTGCTGTTCACTGTATTATAGACAGGGACTGCTGTTCCCTGTATTATAGACAGGGACTGCTGTTCCCTGTATTATAGACAGGGATTCCTGTTCTCTGTATCATAGACAGGGACTGCTGTTCTCTGTATCATAGACAGGGACTGCTGTTCCCTGTATCATAGACAGGGACTGCTGTTCTCTGTATCATAGACAGGGACTGCTGTTCCCTGTATCACAGACAGGGACAGCTGTTCCCTGTATCACAGACAGGGACTGCTGTCTCTGTATCACAGACAGGGACTGCTGTTCCCTGTATCACAGACAGGGACTGCTGTTCCCTGTATCACAGACAGGGACTGCTGTTCCCTGTATTATAGACAGGGGCTGCTGTTCCCTGTATTATAGACAGGGGCTGCTGTTCCCTGTATTATAGACAGGGACTGCTGTTCCCTGTATTATAGACAGGGACTGCTGTTCTCTGTATTATAGACAGGGACTGCTGTTCTCTGTATTATAGACAGGGACTGCTGTTCCCTGTATTATAGACAGGGACTGCTGTTCCCTGTATTATAGACAGGGACTGCTGTTCTCTGTATTATAGACAGGGACTGCTGTTCCCTGTATCACAGACAGGGACTGCTGTTCCCTGTATCACTGACAGGGACAGCTGTTCCCTGTATCACAGACAGGGACTGCTGTTCCCTGTATTATAGACAGGGACTGCTGTTCTCTGTATTATAGACAGGGACTGCTGTTCCCTGTATTATACACAGGGACTGCTGTTCCCTGTATCACAGTCAGAGACTGCTGTTCTCTTTATTATAGACAGGGACTGCTGTTCTCTGTATCATAGACAGGGACTGCTGTTCTCTGTATCATAGACAGGGACTGCTGTTCCCTGTATCATAGACAGTGACTGCTGTTCTCTGTATCACAGACAGGGACTGCTGTTCCCTGTATCACAGACAGGGACAGCTGTTCCCTGCATCACAGACAGGGACTGCTGTTCCCTGTATCACAGACAGGGACTGCTGTTCCCTGTATCACAGTCAGGGACTGCTGTTCTCTGTATCATAGACAGGGACTGCTGTTCTCTGTATCATAGACAGGGACTGCTGTTCCCTCTATCATAGACAGGGACTGCTGTTCCCTCTATTACAGACAGGGACTGCTGTTCCCTGTATCACAGACAGGGACTGCTGTTCCCTGTATCACAGACAGGGACTGCTGTTCCCTGTATCACAGACAGGGACTGCTGTTCCCTGTATCACAGACAGGGACTGCTGTTCCCTGTATCACAGACAGGGACTGCTGTTCCCTGTATCACAGACAGGGACTGCTGTTCCCTGTATCACAGACAGGGACTGCTGTTCCCTGTATCACAGACAGGGACTGCTGTTCCCTGTATCACAGACAGGGACTGCTGTTCCCTGTATCACAGACAGGGACTGCTGTTCCCTGTATCACAGACAGGGACTGCTGTTCCCTATATCACAGACAGGGACTGCTGTTCCCTGTATCACAGACAGGGACTGCTGTTCTCTGTATCACAGACAGGGACTGCTGTTCCCTGTATCACAGACAGGGACTGCGGTTCCCTGTATCACAGACAGGGACTGCTGTTCCCTGTATCACAGACAGGGACTGCAGTTCCCTGTATTGTAGACAGGGACTGCTGTTCCCTGTATTATAGACAGGGACTGCTGTTCCCTTTATCACAGACATGGACTGCTGTTCACTGTATTATAGACAGGGACCGCTGTTCCCTGTATTATAGACAGGGACTGCGGTTCCCTCTATTATAGACAGGGACTGCTGTTCCCTGTATTATCGACAGTGACTGCTGTTCCCTGTATCATCGACAGTTACTGCTGTTTTCTGTATCATAGACAGGGTCTGCTGTTCTCTGTATCATAGACAGGGACTGCTGTTCCCTGTATCATAGACAGGGACTGCTGTTCCCTGTATCATAGACAGGGACTGCTGTTCCCTGTATCACAGACAGGGACTGCTGTTCCCTGTATCACAGACAGGGACAGCTGTTCCCTGTATCACAGACAGGGACTGCTGTCCCTGTATCACAGACAGGGACTGCTGTTCCCTGTATCACAGACAGGGACTGCTGTTCCCTGTATCACAGACAGGGACTGCTGTTCCCTGTATTATAGACAGGGGCTGCTGTTCCCTGTATTATAGACAGGGGCTGCTGTTCCCTGTATTATAGACAGGGACTGCTGTTCCCTGTATCATAGACAGGGACCGCTGTTCCCTGTATTGTAGACAGGGACTGTGGTTCCCTCTATTATCGACAGGGACTGCTGTTCCCTGTATTATCGACAGTGACTGCTGTTCCCTGTATCATCGACAGGGACTGCTGTTCCCTGTATCATAGACAGGGACTGCTGTTCTCTGTATCATAGACAGGGACTGCTGTTCCCTGTATCACAGACAGGGACAGCTGTTCCCTGTATCACAGACAGGGACTGCTGTTCCCTGTATCACAGACAGGGACTGCTGTTCCCTGTATCACAGACAGGGACTGCTGTTCCCTGTATCACAGACAGGGACTGCTGTTCCCTGTATTATAGACAGGGGCTGCTGTTCCCTGTATTATAGACAGGGGCTGCTGTTCCCTGTATTATAGACAGGGACTGCTGTTCACTGTATTATAGACAGGGACTGCTGTTCTCTGTATTATAGACAGGGACTGCTGTTCTCTGTATTATAGACAGGGACTGCTGTTCCCTGTATTATAGACAGGGACTGCTGTTCCCTGTATTATAGACAGGGACTGCTGTTCCCTGTATTATAGACAGGGACTGCTGTTCTCTGTATCATAGACAGGGACTCCTGTTCTCTGTATCATAGACAGGGACTGCTGTTCCCTGTATCATAGACAGGGACTGCTGTTCCCTGTATCACAGACAGGGACAGCTGTTCCCTGTATCACAGACAGGGACTGCTGTTCCCTGTATTATAGACAGGGACTGCTGTTCTCTGTATTATAGACAGGGACTGCTGTTCCCTGTATTATAGACAGGGACTGCTGTTCTCTGTATTATAGACAGGGACTGCTGTTCCCTGTATTATAGACAGGGACTGCTGTTCCCTGTATTATAGACAGGGACTGCTGTTCCCTGTATTATAGACAGGGACTGCTGTTCTCTGTATCATAGACAGGGTCTGCTGTTCTCTGTATCATAGACAGGGACTGCTGTTCCCTGTATCACAGACAGGGACTGCTGTTCTCTGTATCACAGACAGGGACTGCTGTTCCCTGTATCACAGACAGGGACAGCTGTTCCCTGTATCACAGACAGGGACTGCTGTTCCCTGTAACACAGACAGGGACTGCTGTTCCCTGTATCACAGACAGGGACTGCTGTTCCCTGTATCACAGACAGGGACTGCTGTTCCCTGTAACACAGACAGGGACTGCTGTTCCCTGTATCACAGACAGGGACTGCTGTTCCCTGTATCACAGTCAGGGACTGCTGTTCTCTGTATTATAGACAGGGACTGCTGTTCTCTGTATCATAGACAGGGACTGCTGTTCCCTGTATTATAGACAGGGACTGCTGTTCCCTGTATCACAGACAGGGACTGCTGTTCCCTGTATTATAGACAGGGACTGCTGTTCCCTGTATCATAGACAGGGATTGCTGTTCCCTGTATCACAGACAGGGACTGCTGTTCCCTGTATCACAGACAGGGACTGCTGTTCCCTGTATCACAGACAGGGACTGCTGTTCCCTGTATCACAGACAGGGACTGCTGTTCCCTGTATCACAGACAGGGACTGCTGTTCCCTGTATCACAGACAGGGACTGCTGTTCCCTGTATCACAGACAGAGACTGCTGTTCCCTGTATCACAGACAGGGACTGCTGTTCCCTGTATCACAGACAGGGACTGCTGTTCCCTGTATCACAGACAGGGACTGCTGTTCCCTGTATTATAGACAGGGACTGCTTTTCCCTGTATTATAGACAGGGACTGCTGTTCTCTGTATTATAGACAGGGACTGCTGGTCCCTGTATTATAGACAGGGACTGCTGTTCCCTGTATTATAGACAGGGACTGCTGTTCCCTGTGTTATAGACAGGGACTGCTCTTCTCTGTATTATAGACAGGGACTGCTCTTCCCTGTATCATAGACAGGGACTGCTGTTCCCTGTATCATAGACAGGGACTGCTGTTCCCTGTATTATAGACAGGGACTGCTGTTCCCTGTGTTATAGACAGGGACTGCTGTTCCCTGTGTTATCGACAGGGACTGCTCTTCTCTGTATTATAGACAGGGACTGCTGTTCCCTGTATAATAGCCAGGGACTGCTCTTCCCTGTATTATAGACGGGGACTGCTGTTCCCTGTATTATCGACAGTGACTGCTATTCCCTGTATTATCGACAGTGACTGCTGTTCCCTGTATCATAGACAGGGACTGCTGTTATCTATATTATAGACAGGAACTGCTGTTCTCTGGATTATACACAGGGGCTGCTGTTTTCTGTATTCTTGACAGGGTCTGCTGTTCTCTGTATTATAGACAGGGACTGCTGTTCTCTGTATTATAGACAGGGACTGCTTTTCCCTGTATTATAGACAGGGACTGCTGTTCTCTGTATTATAGACAGGGACTGCTGGTCCCTGTATTATAGACAGGGACTGCTGTTCACTGTATTATAAACAGGGACCGCTGTTCACTGTATTATAGACAGGGATCGCTGTTCCCTGTATTATAGACGGGGACTGCTGTTCCCTGTAATCTAGACAGTGACTGCTGTTCCCTGTATCATAGTCAGCGACTGCTGTTCCTGTATTATAGACGGGGACTGCTGTTCTCTGTATTCTGTGAGGGACAGCTGTTTCCTGTATTATAGACAGGGACTGTTGTTTTCTGTATCACAGACAGGGACTCCTCGTTCTCTGTATTATATACAGGGAATGCTGTTCCCTGTATTATAGACAGGAACTGCTGTTTTCTGTTTTATGCACACAGACTGCTGTTCCCTGTATTATAGAGAGGGACTGCTGTTCCCTATATCACAGACAGGGACTCCTCGTTCTCTGTATCACAGACAGGGACTGCTGTTCCCTGTATCACAGACAGGGACTACTGTTTCCTGTATTATAGACAGGGACTGCTGTTCACGGTATTATAGACAGGGACTGCTGTTCCCTGTATTATAGACAGGGACTGCTTTTCCCTGTATTATAGACAGGGACTACTGTTTCCTGTATTATAGACAGGGACTGCTGTTCCCTGTATCATAGACAGGGACTGCTGTTCTCTGTATCATAGACAGGGACTGCTGTTTCCTGTATCACCGACAGGGACGGCTGTTCCCTGTCTCACAGACAGGGACAGCTGTTCCCTGTCTCACAGACAGGGACTGCTGTTCTCTGTATTATAGACAGGGACTGCTCTTCCCTGTATTATAGACAGGGACTGCTGGTCTCTGTATTATACACAGGGGCTGCTGTTTTCTGTATTCTAGACAGGGTCTGCTGTTCTCTGTATTATAGACAGGGACTGCTGTTCCCTGTATTATAGACAGGGACTGCTGTTCCCTGTATTATAGACAGGGACTGCTGGTCTCTGTATTATAGACAGGGACTGCTGTTCCCTGTATTATAGACAGGGACTGCTGTTCAATGTATTATAGACAGGGACTGCTGTTCAGTGTATTATAGACAGGGACCGCTGTTCCCTGTATTATAGACGGGGACTGCTGTTCCCTGTATTATAGACAGGGACTGCTGTTCCTGTATCATAGACAGGGACTGCTGTTCTCTGTATCATAGACAGGGACTGCTGTTCCCTGTATCATAGACAGGGACTGCTGTTCCCTTTATCACAGACATGGACTGCTGTTCACTGTATTATAGACAGGGACCGCTGTTCCCTGTATTATAGACAGGGACTGCGGTTCCCTCTATTATAGACAGGGACTGCTGTTCTCTGTATTATCGACAGTGACTGCTGTTCCCTGTATCATCGACAGGGACTGCTGTTCCCTGTATCATAGACAGGGACTGCTGTTCGCTGTATCATAGACAGGGACTGCTGTTCCCTGTATCACAGACAGGGACAGCTGTTCCCTGTATCACAGACAGGGACTGCTGTCCCTGAATCACAGACAGGGACTGCTGTTCCCTGTATCACAGACAGGGACTGCTGTTCCCTGTATCACAGACAGGGACTGCTGTTCCCTGTATTATAGACAGGGGCTGCTGTTCCCTGTATTATAGACAGGGGCTGCTGTTCCCTGTATTATAGACAGGGACTGCTGTTCCCTGTATTATAGACAGGGACTGCTGTTCTCTGTATTATAGACAGGGACTGCTGTTCTCTGTATTATAGACAGGGACTGCTGTTCCCTGTATTATAGACAGGGACTGCTGTTCCCTGTATTATAGACAGGGACTGCTGTTCCCTGTATCACAGACAGGGACTGCTGTTCCCTGTATCACAGACAGGGACTGCTGTTCACTGTATCACAGACAGGGACTGCTGTTCCCTGTATCACAGACAGGGACTGCTGTTCCCTGTATCACAGACAGGGACTGCTGTTCCCTGTATCACAGACAGGGACTGCTGTTCCCTGTATTATAGACAGGGGCTGCTGTTCTCTGTATTATAGACAGGGGCTGCTGTTCCCTGTATTATAGACAGGGACTGCTGTTCCCTGTATTATAGACAGGGACTGCTGTTCTCTCTATTATAGACAGGGACTGCTGTTCTCTGTATCATAGACAGGGACTGCTGTTCCCTGTATCATAGACAGGGACTGCTGTTCCCTGTATCACAGACAGGGACTGCTGTTCTCTGTATCACAGACAGGGACTGCTGTTCTCTGTATCACAGACAGGGACTGCTGTTCCCTGTATCACAGACAGGGACTGCTGTTCTCTGTATCACAGACAGGGACTGCTGTTCCCTGTATCACAGACAGGGACTGCTGTTCCCTGTATCACAGACAGGGACTGCTGTTCCCTGTATCACAGTCAGGGACTGCTGGTCTCTGTATTATAGACAGGGACTGCTGTTCTCTGTATCATAGACAGGGACTGCTGTTCCCTGTATTATAGACAGGGACTGCTGTTCCCTGTATTATAGACAGGGACTGCTGTTCCCTGTATTATAGACAGGGACTGCTGTTCTCTGTATCATAGACAGGGACTGCTGTTCTCTGTATCATAGACAGGGACTGCTGTTCCCTGTATCATAGACAGGGACTGCTGTTCTCTGTATCATAGACAGGGACTGCTGTTCCCTGTATCACAGACAGGGACAGCTGTTCCCTGTATCACAGACAGGGACTGCTGTTCCCTGTATCACAGACAGGGACTGCTGTTCCCTGTATCATAGACAGGGACTGCTGTTCCCTGTATCATAGACAGGGACTGCTGTTCCCTGTATCATAGACAGGGACTGCTGTTCCCTGTATCATAGACAGGGACTGCTGTTCTCTGTATCATAGACAGGGACTGCTGTTCGCTGTATCACAGACAGGGACTGCTGTTCGCTGTATCACAGACAGGGACTGCTGTTCCCTGTATCACAGGCAGGGACTGCTGTTCCCTGTATCACAGACAGGGACTGCTGTTCCCTGTATCACAGACAGGGACTGCTGTTCCCTGTATCACAGACAGGGACTGCTGTTCCCTGTATCATAGACAGGGACTGCTGTTCCCTGTATCATAGACAGGGACTGCTGTTCCCTGTATCACAGACAGGGACTGCTGTTCCCTGTATCATAGACAGGGACTGCTGTTCTCTGTATCATAGACAGGGACTGCTGTTCGCTGTATCACAGACAGGGACTGCTGTTCGCTGTATCACAGACAGGGACTGCTGTTCCCTGTATCACAGGCAGGGACTGCTGTTCCCTGTATTATAGACAGGGACTGCTGTTCCCTGTATCACAGACAGGGACAGCTGTTCCCTGTATCACAGACAGGGACTGCTGTCCCTGTATCACAGACAGGGACTGCTGTTCCCTGTATCACAGACAGGGACTGCTGTTCCCTGTATCACAGACAGGGACTGCTGTTCCCTGTATCACAGACAGGGACTGCTGTTCCCTGTATTATAGACAGGGACTGCTGTTCCCTGTATTATAGACAGGGACTGCTGTTCCCTGTGTCACAGACAGGGACTGCTGTTCCCTGTGTTATAGACAGGGACTGCTCTTCTCTGTATTATAGACAGGGACTGCTCTTCCCTGTATCATAGACAGGGACTGCTGTTCCCTGTATCATCGACAGGGACTGCTGTTCCCTGTATTATAGACAGGGACTGCTGTTCTCTGTATCATAGACAGGGACTGCTGTTCCCTGTATCACAGACAGGGACAGCTGTTCCCTGTAACACAGACAGGGACTGCTGTTCCCTGTATCACAGACAGGGACTGCTGTTCCCTGTATCACAGACAGGGACTGCTGTTCCCTGTATCACAGACAGGGACTGCTGTTCCCTGTATCACAGACAGGGACTGCTGTTCCCTGTATCACAGACAGGGACTGCTGTTCCCTGTATCACAGACAGGGACTGCTGTTCTCTGTATCACAGACAGGGACTGCTGTTCTCTGTATCACAGACAGGGACTGCTGTTCCCTGTATCACAGACAGGGACTGCTGTTCTCTGTATCACAGACAGGGACTGCTGTTCCCTGTATCACAGACAGGGACTGCTGTTCCCTGTATCACAGACAGGGACTGCTGTTCCCTGTATCACAGTCAGGGACTGCTGGTCTCTGTATTATAGACAGGGACTGCTGTTCTCTGTATCATAGACAGGGACTGCTGTTCCCTGTATTATAGACAGGGACTGCTGTTCCCTGTATTATAGACAGGGACTGCTGTTCCCTGTATTATAGACAGGGACTGCTGTTCTCTGTATCATAGACAGGGACTGCTGTTCTCTGTATCATAGACAGGGACTGCTGTTCCCTGTATCATAGACAGGGACTGCTGTTCTCTGTATCATAGACAGGGACGGCTGTTCCCTGTATCACAGACAGGGACAGCTGTTCCCTGTATCACAGACAGGGACTGCTGTTCCCTGTATCACAGACAGGGACTGCTGTTCCCTGTATCATAGACAGGGACTGCTGTTCCCTGTATCATAGACAGGGACTGCTGTTCCCTGTATCATAGACAGGGACTGCTGTTCCCTGTATCATAGACAGGGACTGCTGTTCTCTGTATCATAGACAGGGACTGCTGTTCGCTGTATCACAGACAGGGACTGCTGTTCGCTGTATCACAGACAGGGACTGCTGTTCCCTGTATCACAGGCAGGGACTGCTGTTCCCTGTATCACAGACAGGGACTGCTGTTCCCTGTATCACAGACAGGGACTGCTGTTCCCTGTATCACAGACAGGGACTGCTGTTCCCTGTATCATAGACAGGGACTGCTGTTCCCTGTATCATAGACAGGGACTGCTGTTCCCTGTATCACAGACAGGGACTGCTGTTCCCTGTATCATAGACAGGGACTGCTGTTCTCTGTATCATAGACAGGGACTGCTGTTCGCTGTATCACAGACAGGGACTGCTGTTCGCTGTATCACAGACAGGGACTGCTGTTCCCTGTATCACAGGCAGGGACTGCTGTTCCCTGTATTATAGACAGGGACTGCTGTTCCCTGTATCACAGACAGGGACAGCTGTTCCCTGTATCACAGACAGGGACTGCTGTCCCTGTATCACAGACAGGGACTGCTGTTCCCTGTATCACAGACAGGGACTGCTGTTCCCTGTATCACAGACAGGGACTGCTGTTTCCTGTATCACAGACAGGGACTGCTGTTCCCTGTATTATAGACAGGGACTGCTGTTCCCTGTATTATAGACAGGGACTGCTGTTCCCTGTGTCACAGACAGGGACTGCTGTTCCCTGTGTTATAGACAGGGACTGCTCTTCTCTGTATTATAGACAGGGACTGCTCTTCCCTGTATCATAGACAGGGACTGCTGTTCCCTGTATCATCGACAGGGACTGCTGTTCCCTGTATTATAGACAGGGACTGCTGTTCCCTGTGTTATAGACAGGGACTGCTGTTCCCTGTGTTATAGACAGGGACTGCTCTTCTCTGTATTATAGACAGGGACTGCTGTTCCCTGTATAATAGCCAGGGACTGCTCTTCCCTGTATTATAGACGGGGACTGCTGTTCCCTGTATTATCGACAGTGACTGCTGTTCCCTGTATTATCGACAGTGACTGCTGTTCCCTGTATCATAGACAGGGACTGCTGTTATCTATATTATAGACAGGAACTGCTGTTCTCTGGATTATACACAGGGGCTGCTGTTTTCTGTATTCTTGACAGGGTCTGCTGTTCTCTGTATTATAGACAGGGACTGCTGTTCTCTGTATTGTAGACAGGGACTGCTTTTCCCTGTATTATAGACAGGGACTGCTGTTCTCTGTATTATAGTCAGGGACTGCTGGTCCCTGTATTATAGACAGGGACTGCTGTTCACTGTATTATAAACAGGGACCGCTGTTCACTGTATTATAGACAGGGACCGCTGTTCCCTGTATTATAGACGGGGACTGCTGTTCCCTGTAATCTAGACAGTGACTGCTGTTCCCTGTATCATAGTCAGCGACTGCTGTTCCTGTATTATAGACGGGGACTGCTGTTCTCTGTATTCTGTGAGGGACAGCTGTTTCCTGTATTATAGACAGGGACTGTTGTTTTCTGTATCACAGACAGGGACTCCTCATTCTCTGTATTATATACAGGGAATGCTGTTCCCTGTATTATAGACAGGAACTGCTGTTTTCTGTTTTATGCACACAGACTGCTGTTCCCTGTATTATAGAGAGGGGCTGCTGTTCCCTATATCACAGACAGGGACTCCTCGTTCTCTGTATCACAGACAGGGACTGCTGTTCCCTGTATCACAGACAGGGACTACTGTTTCCTGTATTATAGACAGGGACTGCTGTTCACGGTATTATAGACAGGGACTGCTGTTTCCTGTATCATAGACAGGGACGGCTGTTCCCTGTATTATAGACAGGGACTACTGTTTCCTGTATTATAGACAGGGACTGCTGTTCCCTGTACCACAGACAGGGACTGCTGTTCTCTGTATTATAGACAGGGACTGCTCTTCCCTGTATTATAGACAGGGACTGCTGTTCTCTGTATTATACACAGGGGCTGCTGTTTTCTGTATTCTAGACAGGGTCTGCTGTTCTCTGTATTATAGACAGGGACTGCTGTTCCCTGTATTATAGACAGGGACTGCTGTTCCCTGTATTATAGACAGGGACTGCTGGTCTCTGTATTATAGACAGGGACTGCTGTTCCCTGTATTATAGACAGGGACTGCTGTTCAATGTATTATAGACAGGGACTGCTGTTCAGTGTATTATAGACAGGGACCGCTGTTCCCTGTATTATAGACGGGGACTGCTGTTCCCTGTATTATAGACAGGGACTGCTGTTCCTGTATCATAGACAGGGACTGCTGTTCTCTGTATCATAGACAGGGACTGCTGTTCCCTGTATCATAGACAGGGACTGCTGTTCCCTTTATCACAGACATGGACTGCTGTTCACTGTATTATAGACAGGGACCGCTGTTCCCTGTATTATAGACAGGGACTGCGGTTCCCTCTATTATAGACAGGGACTGCTGTTCCCTGTATTATCGACAGTGACTGCTGTTCCCTGTATCATCGACAGGGACTGCTGTTTCCTGTATTATAGACAGGGACTGCTTTTCTCTGTATTATGTGAGGGACAGCTGTTTCCTGTATTATAGACAGGGACTGTTGTTCTCTGCATAACAGACATGGACTCCTCGTTCTCTGTATTATATACAGGGAATGCTGTTCCCTGTATTATAGACAGGGACTGCTGTTTTCTGTATTATACACAGGGACTGCTGTTCTCTGTATCACAGACAGGGACTGCTGTTCCCTGTATCACAGACAGGGACTACTGTTCCCTGTATCACAGACAGGGACTGCTGTTCCCTGTATCACAGACAGGGACTGCTGTTCCCTGTATCACAGACAGGGACAGCTGTTCCCTGTATCATAGACAGGGACTGCTGTTCTCTGTATCACAGACAGGGACTGCTGTTCCCTGTATCACAGACAGGGACTGCGGTTCCCTGTATCACAGACAGGGACTGCTGTTCCCTGTATCACAGACAGGGACTGCAGTTCCCTGTATTGTAGACAGGGACTGCTGTTCCCTGTATTATAGACAGGGACTGCTGTTCCCTTTATCACAGACATGGACTGCTGTTCATTGTATTATAGACAGGGACCGCTGTTCCCTGTATTATAGACAGGGACTGCGGTTCCCTCTATTATAGACAGGGACTGCTGTTCCCTGTATTATCGACAGTGACTGCTGTTCCCTGTATCATCGACAGTTACTGCTGTTCCCTGTATCATAGACAGGGTCTGCTGTTCTCTGTATCATAGACAGGGACTGCTGTTCCCTGTATCATAGACAGGGACTGCTGTTCCCTGTATCATAGACAGGGACTGCTGTTCCCTGTATCACAGACAGGGACTGCTGTTCCCTGTATCACAGACAGGGACAGCTGTTCCCTGTATCACAGACAGGGACTGCTGTCCCTGTATCATAGACAGGGACTGCTGTTCCCTGTATCACAGACAGGGACTGCTGTTCCCTGTATCACAGACAGGGACTGCTGTTCCCTGTATTATAGACAGGGGCTGCTGTTCCCTGTATTATAGACAGGGGCTGCTGTTCCCTGTATTATAGACAGGGACTGCTGTTCCCTGTATCATAGACAGGGACCGCTGTTCCCTGTATTGTAGACAGGGACTGTGGTTCCCTCTATTATCGACAGGGACGGCTGTTCCCTGTATTATCGACAGTGACTGCTGTTCCCTGTATCATCGACAGGGACTGCTGTTCCCTGTATCATAGACAGGGACTGCTGTTCTCTGTATCATAGACAGGGACTGCTGTTCCCTGTATCACAGACAGGGACAGCTGTTCCCTGTATCACAGACAGGGACTGCTGTTCCCTGTATCACAGACAGGGACTGCTGTTCCCTGTATCACAGACAGGGACTGCTGTTCCCTGTATCACAGACAGGGACTGCTGTTCCCTGTATTATAGACAGGGGCTGCTGTTCCCTGTATTATAGACAGGGGCTGCTGTTCCCTGTATTATAGACAGGGACTGCTGTTCACTGTATTATAGACAGGGACTGCTGTTCTCTGTATTATAGACAGGGACTGCTGTTCTCTGTATTATAGACAGGGACTGCTGTTCCCTGTATTATAGACAGGGACTGCTGTTCCCTGTATTATAGACAGGGACTGCTGTTCCCTGTATTATAGACAGGGATTGCTGTTCTCTGTATCATAGACAGGGACTCCTGTTCTCTGTATCATAGACAGGGACTGCTGTTCCCTGTATCATAGACAGGGACTGCTGTTCCCTGTATCACAGACAGGGACAGCTGTTCCCTGTATCACAGACAGGGACTGCTGTTCCCTGTATTATAGACAGGGACTGCTGTTCTCTGTATTATAGACAGGGACTGCTGTTCCCTGTATTATAGACAGGGACTGCTGTTCCCTGTATTATAGACAGGGACTGCTGTTCCCTGTATTATAGACAGGGACTGCTGTTCCCTGTATTATAGACAGGGACTGCTGTTCCCTGTATTATAGACAGGGACTGCTGTTCTCTGTATCATAGACAGGGTCTGCTGTTCTCTGTATCATAGACAGGGACTGCTGTTCCCTGTATCACAGACAGGGACTGCTGTTCTCTGTATCACAGACAGGGACTGCTGTTCCCTGTATCACAGACAGGGACAGCTGTTCCCTGTATCACAGACAGGGACTGCTGTTCCCTGTAACACAGACAGGGACTGCTGTTCCCTGTATCACATACAGGGACTGCTGTTCCCTGTATCACAGTCAGGGACTGCTGTTCTCTGTATTATAGACAGGGACTGCTGTTCTCTGTATCATAGACAGGGACTGCTGTTCCCTGTATTATAGACAGGGACTGCTGTTCCCTGTATCACAGACAGGGACTGCTGTTCCCTGTATTATAGACAGGGACTGCTGTTCCCTGTATCATAGACAGGGATTGCTGTTCCCTGTATCACAGACAGGGACTGCTGTTCGCTGTATCACAGACAGGGACTGCTGTTCCCTGTATCACAGACAGGGACTGCTGTTCCCTGTATCACAGACAGGGACTGCTGTTCCCTGTATCACAGACAGGGACTGCTGTTCCCTGTATCACAGACAGGGACTGCTGTTCCCTGTATCACAGACAGGGACTGCTGTTCCCTGTATCACAGACAGGGACTGCTGTTCCCTGTATCACAGACAGGGACTGCTGTTCCCTGTATCACAGACAGGGACTGCTGTTCCCTGTATCACAGACAGGGACTGCTGTTCCCTGTATTATAGACAGGGACTGCTTTTCCCTGTATTATAGACAGGGACTGCTGTTCTCTGTATTATAGACAGGGACTGCTGGTCCCTGTATTATAGACAGGGACTGCTGTTCCCTGTATTATAGACAGGGACTGCTGTTCCCTGTGTTATAGACAGGGACTGCTCTTCTCTGTATTATAGACAGGGACTGCTCTTCCCTGTATCATAGACAGGGACTGCTGTTCCCTGTATCATAGACAGGGACTGCTGTTCCCTGTATTATAGACAGGGACTGCTGTTCCCTGTGTTATAGACAGGGACTGCTGTTCCCTGTGTTATCGACAGGGACTGCTCTTCTCTGTATTATAGACAGGGACTGCTGTTCCCTGTATAATAGCCAGGGACTGCTCTTCCCTGTATTATAGACGGGGACTGCTGTTCCCTGTATTATCGACAGTGACTGCTATTCCCTGTATTATCGACAGTGACTGCTGTTCCCTGTATCATAGACAGGGACTGCTGTTATCTATATTATAGACAGGAACTGCTGTTCTCTGGATTATACACAGGGGCTGCTGTTTTCTGTATTCTTGACAGGGTCTGCTGTTCTCTGTATTATAGACAGGGACTGCTGTTCTCTGTATTATAGACAGGGACTGCTTTTCCCTGTATTATAGACAGGGACTGCTGTTCTCTGTATTATAGACAGGGACTGCTGGTCCCTGTATTATAGACAGGGACTGCTGTTCACTGTATTATAAACAGGGACCGCTGTTCACTGTATTATAGACAGGGACCGCTGTTCCCTGTATTATAGACGGGGACTGCTGTTCCCTGTAATCTAGACAGTGACTGCTGTTCCCTGTATCATAGTCAGCGACTGCTGTTCCTGTATTATAGACGGGGACTGCTGTTCTCTGTATTCTGTGAGGGACAGCTGTTTCCTGTATTATAGACAGGGACTGTTGTTTTCTGTATCACAGACAGGGACTCCTCGTTCTCTGTATTATATACAGGGAATGCTGTTCCCTGTATTATAGACAGGAACTGCTGTTTTCTGTTTTATGCACACAGACTGCTGTTCCCTGTATTATAGAGAGGGACTGCTGTTCCCTATATCACAGACAGGGACTCCTCGTTCTCTGTATCACAGACAGGGACTGCTGTTCCCTGTATCACAGACAGGGACTACTGTTTCCTGTATTATAGACAGGGACTGCTGTTCACGGTATTATAGACAGGGACTGCTGTTCCCTGTATTATAGACAGGGACTGCTTTTCCCTGTATTATAGACAGGGACTACTGTTTCCTGTATTATAGACAGGGACTGCTGTTCCCTGTATCATAGACAGGGACTGCTGTTCTCTGTATCATAGACAGGGACTGCTGTTTCCTGTATCACCGACAGGGACGGCTGTTCCCTGTCTCACAGACAGGGACTGCTGTTCCCTGTCTCACAGACAGGGACTGCTGTTCTCTGTATTATAGACAGGGACTGCTCTTCCCTGTATTATAGACAGGGACTGCTGGTCTCTGTATTATACACAGGGGCTGCTGTTTTCTGTATTCTAGACAGGGTCTGCTGTTCTCTGTATTATAGACAGGGACTGCTGTTCCCTGTATTATAGACAGGGACTGCTGTTCCCTGTATTATAGACAGGGACTGCTGGTCTCTGTATTATAGACAGGGACTGCTGTTCCCTGTATTATAGACAGGGACTGCTGTTCAATGTATTATAGACAGGGACTGCTGTTCAGTGTATTATAGACAGGGACCGCTGTTCCCTGTATTATAGACGGGGACTGCTGTTCCCTGTATTATAGACAGGGACTGCTGTTCCTGTATCATAGACAGGGACTGCTGTTCTCTGTATCATAGACAGGGACTGCTGTTCCCTGTATCATAGACAGGGACTGCTGTTCCCTTTATCACAGACATGGACTGCTGTTCACTGTATTATAGACAGGGACCGCTGTTCCCTGTATTATAGACAGGGACTGCGGTTCCCTCTATTATAGACAGGGACTGCTGTTCTCTGTATTATCGACAGTGACTGCTGTTCCCTGTATCATCGACAGGGACTGCTGTTCCCTGTATCATAGACAGGGACTGCTGTTTTCTGTATCATAGACAGGGACTGCTGTTCCCTGTATCACAGACAGGGACAGCTGTTCCCTGTATCACAGACAGGGATTGCTGTCCCTGAATCACAGACAGGGACTGCTGTTCCCTGTATCACAGACAGGGACTGCTGTTCCCTGTATCACAGACAGGGACTGCTGTTCCCTGTATTATAGACAGGGGCTGCTGTTCCCTGTATTATAGACAGGGGCTGCTGTTCCCTGTATTATAGACAGGGACTGCTGTTCCCTGTATTATAGACAGGGACTGCTGTTCTCTGTATTATAGACAGGGACTGCTGTTCTCTGTATTATAGACAGGGACTGCTGTTCCCTGTATCATAGACAGGGACTGCTGTTCCCTGTATCACAGACAGAGACTGCTGTTCCCTGTATCACAGACAGGGACTGCTGTTCCCTGTATCACAGACAGGGACTGCTGTTCACTGTATCACAGACAGGGACTGCTGTTCCCTGTATCACAGACAGGGACTGCTGTTCCCTGTATCACAGACAGGGACTGCTGTTCCCTGTATCACAGACAGGGACTGCTGTTCCCTGTATTATAGACAGGGGCAGCTGTTCTCTGTATTATAGACAGGGGCTGCTGTTCCCTGTATTATAGACAGGGACTGCTGTTCCCTGTATTATAGACAGGGACTGCTGTTCTCTCTATTATAGACAGGGACTGCTGTTCTCTGTACCATAGACAGGGACTGCTGTTCCCTGTATCATAGACAGGGACTGCTGTTCCCTGTATCATAGACAGGGACTGCTGTTCTCTGTATCACAGACAGGGACTGCTGTTCTCTGTATCACAGACAGGGACTGCTGTTCCCTGTATCACAGACAGGGACTGCTGTTCCCTGTATCACAGACAGGGACTGCTGTTCCCTGTATCACAGACAGGGACTGCTGTTCCCTGTATCACAGACAGGGACTGCTGTTCCCTGTATCACAGTCAGGGACTGCTGGTCTCTGTATTATAGACAGGGACTGCTGTTCTCTGTATCATAGACAGGGACTGCTGTTCCCTGTATTATAGACAGGGACTGCTGTTCCCTGTATTATAGACAGGGACTGCTGTTCCCTGTATTATAGACAGGGACTGCTGTTCTCTGTATCATAGACAGGGACTGCTGTTCTCTGTATCATAGACAGGGACTGCTGTTCCCTGTATCATAGACAGGGACTGCTGTTCTCTGTATCATAGACAGGGACTGCTGTTCCCTGTATCACAGACAGGGACAGCTGTTCCCTGTATCACAGACAGGGACTGCTGTTCCCTGTATCACAGACAGGGACTGCTGTTCCCTGTATCATAGACAGGGACTGCTGTTCCCTGTATCATAGACAGGGACTGCTGTTCCCTGTATCATAGACAGGGACTGCTGTTCCCTGTATCATAGACAGGGACTGCTGTTCTCTGTATCATAGACAGGGACTGCTGTTCGCTGTATCACAGGCAGGGACTGCTGTTCGCTGTATCACAGACAGGGACTGCTGTTCCCTGTATCACAGGCAGGGACTGCTGTTCCCTGTATCACAGACAGGGACTGCTGTTCCCTGTATCACAGACAGGGACTGCTGTTCCCTGTATCATAGACAGGGACTGCTGTTCTCTGTATCATAGACAGGGACTGCTGTTCCCTGTATCACAGACAGGGACAGCTGTTCCCTGTATCACAGACAGGGACTGCTGTCCCTGTATCACAGACAGGGACTGCTGTTCCCTGTATCACAGACAGGGACTGCTGTTCCCTGTATCACAGACAGGGACTGCTGTTCCCTGTATCACAGACAGGGACTGCTGTTCCCTGTATTATAGACAGGGACTGCTGTTCCCTGTATTATAGACAGGGACTGCTGTTCCCTGTGTCACAGACAGGGACTGCTGTTCCCTGTGTTATAGACAGGGACTGCTCTTCTCTGTATTATAGACAGGGACTGCTCTTCCCTGTATCATAGACAGGGACTGCTGTTCCCTGTATCATCGACAGGGACTGCTGTTCCCTGTATTATAGACAGGGACTGCTGTTCCCTGTGTTATAGACAGGGACTGCTGTTCCCTGTGTTATAGACAGGGACTGCTCTTCTCTGTATTATAGACAGGGACTGCTGTTCCCTGTATAATAGCCAGGGACTGCTCTTCCCTGTATTATAGACGGGGACTGCTGTTCCCTGTATTATCGACAGTGACTGCTGTTCCCTGTATTATCGACAGTGACTGCTGTTCCCTGTATCATAGACAGGGACTGCTGTTATCTATATTATAGACAGGAACTGCTGTTCTCTGGATTATACACAGGGGCTGCTGTTTTCTGTATTCTTGACAGGGTCTGCTGTTCTCTGTATTATAGACAGGGACTGCTGTTCTCTGTATTGTAGACAGGGACTGCTTTTCCCTGTATTATAGACAGGGACTGCTGTTCTCTGTATTATAGTCAGGGACTGCTGGTCCCTGTATTATAGACAGGGACTGCTGTTCACTGTATTATAAACAGGGACCGCTGTTCACTGTATTATAGACAGGGACCGCTGTTCCCTGTATTATAGACGGGGACTGCTGTTCCCTGTAATCTAGACAGTGACTGCTGTTCCCTGTATCATAGTCAGCGACTGCTGTTCCTGTATTATAGACGGGGACTGCTGTTCTCTGTATTCTGTGAGGGACAGCTGTTTACTGTATTATAGACAGGGACTGTTGTTTTCTGTATCACAGACAGGGACTCCTCATTCTCTGTATTATATACAGGGAATGCTGTTCCCTGTATTATAGACAGGAACTGCTGTTTTCTGTTTTATGCACACAGACTGCTGTTCCCTGTATTATAGAGAGGGGCTGCTGTTCCCTATATCACAGACAGGGACTCCTCGTTCTCTGTATCACAGACAGGGACTGCTGTTCCCTGTATCACAGACAGGGACTACTGTTTCCTGTATTATAGACAGGGACTGCTGTTCACGGTATTATAGACAGGGACTGCTGTTTCCTGTATCATAGACAGGGACGGCTGTTCCCTGTATTATAGACAGGGACTACTGTTTCCTGTATTATAGACAGGGACTGCTGTTCCCTGTATCACAGACAGGGACTGCTGTTCTCTGTATTATAGACAGGGACTGCTCTTCCCTGTATTATAGACAGGGACTGCTGTTCTCTGTATTATACACAGGGGCTGCTGTTTTCTGTATTCTAGACAGGGTCTGCTGTTCTCTGTATTATAGACAGGGACTGCTGTTCCCTGTATTATAGACAGGGACTGCTGTTCCCTGTATTATAGACAGGGACTGCTGGTCTCTGTATTATAGACAGGGACTGCTGTTCCCTGTATTATAGACAGGGACTGCTGTTCAATGTATTATAGACAGGGACTGCTGTTCAGTGTATTATAGACAGGGACCGCTGTTCCCTGTATTATAGACGGGGACTGCTGTTCCCTGTATTATAGACAGGGACTGCTGTTCCTGTATCATAGACAGGGACTGCTGTTCTCTGTATCATAGACAGGGACTGCTGTTCCCTGTATCATAGACAGGGACTGCTGTTCCCTTTATCACAGACATGGACTGCTGTTCACTGTATTATAGACAGGGACCGCTGTTCCCTGTATTATAGACAGGGACTGCGGTTCCCTCTATTATAGACAGGGACTGCTGTTCCCTGTATTATCGACAGTGACTGCTGTTCCCTGTATCATCGACAGGGACTGCTGTTTCCTGTATTATAGACAGGGACTGCTTTTCTCTGTATTATGTGAGGGACAGCTGTTTCCTGTATTATAGACAGGGACTGTTGTTCTCTGCATAACAGACATGGACTCCTCGTTCTCTGTATTATATACAGGGAATGCTGTTCCCTGTATTATAGACAGGGACTGCTGTTTTCTGTATTATACACAGGGACTGCTGTTCTCTGTATCACAGACAGGGACTGCTGTTCCCTGTATCACAGACAGGGACTACTGTTCCCTGTATCACAGACAGGGACTGCTGTTCCCTGTATCACAGACAGGGACTGCTGTTCCCTGTATCACAGACAGGGACTGCTGTTCTCTGTATCATAGACAGGGACTGCTGTTCTCTGAATTATAGACAGGGACTGCTGTTTCCTGTATCACAGACAGGGACTGCTGTTCCCTGTATCACAGACAGGGACTGCTGTTCCCTGTATTGTAGACAGGGACTACTGTTCCCTGTATAACAGACAGGGACTGCTGTTCCCTGTATTATAGACGGGGACTGCTGTTCACTGTATTATAGACAGGGACTGCTGTTCTCTGTATCATAGACAGGGACTGCTGTTCCCTGTATTGTTGACAGGGACTGCTGTTCACTGTATAATAGACAGGGATTGCTGTTCCCTGAATTATAGACGGGGACTGCTGTTCCCTGTATTATAGACAGGGACTGCTGGTCCCTGTATTATCGACAGTGACTGCTGTTCCATGTATCATAGACAGGGACTGCTGTTATCTGTATTATAGACAGGAACTGCTGTTCTCTGTATTATACACAGGGACTGCTGTTCCCTGTATTATGCACAGGGACTGCTGGTCTCTGTATTATAGACAGGGACCGCTGTTCACTGTATTATAGACAGGGACCGCTGTTCACAGTATTATAGACAGGGACCGCGGTTCCCTGTATTATAGACGGGGACTGCTGTTCCCTGTATTATAGACGGGGACTACTGTTCCCTGTATTATAGTCAGCGACTGCTGTTCCTGTATCACAGACAGGGACTGCTGTTCCCTGTAATCTAGACAGGGACTGCTGTTCACTGTATCATAGACAGGGACTGTTGTTCCCTGTATCATAGACAGGGACTGCTGTTCCCTTTATCACAGACAGGGACTGCTGTTCACTGTATTATAGACAGGGGCCGCTGTTCCCTGTATTGTAGACGGGGACTGCGGTTCCCTGTATTATAGACAGGGACTGCTGTTCCCTGTATTATCGACAGGGACATGCTGTTTCCTGTATTATGTGAGGGACAGCTGTTTCCTGTATTATAGACAGGGACTGTTGTGTTCTGTATCACAGACAGGGACTCCTCGTTCTCTGTATTATATACAGGGAATGCTGTTCCCTGTATTATAGACAGAGACTGCTGTTTTCTGTATTATACACAGGGACTGCTGTTCCCTGTATTATAGAGAGGGACTGCTGTTCCCTATATCACAGACAGGGACTCCTCGTTCTCTGTATCACAGACAGGGTCTGCTGTTCCCTGTATCACAGACAGGGACTGCTGTTCCCTGTATCACAGACAGGGACTACTGTTCCCTGTATCACAGACAGGGACGGCTGTTCTCTGTATCACAGACAGGGACGGCTGTTCTCTGTATCATAGACAGGGACTGTTGTTCCCTGTATCATAGACAGGGACTGCTGTTCCCTTTATCACAGACAGGGACTGCTGTTCACTGTATTATAGACAGGGGCCGCTGTTCCCTGTATTGTAGACGGGGACTGCGGTTCCCTGTATTATAGACAGGGACTGCTGTTCCCTGTATTATCGACAGGGACTGCTGTTCCCTGTATTATGTGAGGGACAGCTGTTTCCTGTATTATAGACAGGGACTGTTGTGTTCTGTATCACAGACAGGGACTCCTCGTTCTCTGTATTATATACAGGGAATGCTGTTCCCTGTATTATAGACAGAGACTGCTGTTTTCTGTATTATACACAGGGACTGCTGTTCCCTGTATTATAGAGAGGGACTGCTGTTCCCTATATCACAGACAGGGACTCCTCGTTCTCTGTATCACAGACAGGGTCTGCTGTTCCCTGTATCACAGACAGGGACTGCTGTTCCCTGTATCACAGACAGGGACTACTGTTCCCTGTATCACAGACAGGGACGGCTGTTCTCTGTATCACAGACAGGGACGGCTGTTCTCTGTATCATAGACAGGGACTGCTGTTCCCTGTATTATAGACAGGGACGGCTGTTCTCTGTATCATAGACAGGGACTGCTGTTCCCTGTATTATAGACAGGGACTGCTGTTCACTGTATTATAGACAGGGACTGCTGTTTCCTATATCACAGACAGTGTCTGCTGTTCCCTGTATCACAGACAGGGACTGCTGTTCCCTGTATCACGGACAGGGACAGCTGTTCCCTGTATCACAGACAGGGACTGCTGTTCCCTGTATCATAGACAGGGAATGCTGTTCCCTGTATTATCGACAGGGACGACTGTTCTCTGTATTATAGACAGGGACTGCTGTTCTCTGAATTACAGACAGGGACTGCTGTTTCCTATATCATGGACAGGGACTGCTGTTCCCTGTATTATAGTCCGGGACTGCTGTTCCCTGTATTATAGTTAGAGACTGATGTTCCCTGTATTATAGACAGGGACTGCTGTTCCCTGTATTATAGACAGGGACTGCTGTTCTCTGTATCATAGACAGGGACTACTCTTCTCTGTATTATAGACAGGGACAGCTGTTCTCTGAATTATAGACAGGGACTGCTGTTTCCTGTATCATGGACAGGGACTGCTGTTCCCTATACCACAGACAGGGACTGCTGTTCCCTGTATTATAGACAGGGACTGCTGTTCCCTGTATCATAGTCCGGGACTGCTGTTCCCTGTATCATAGTCCGGGACTGCTCTTCCCTGTATTATAGACAGGGACTGCTGTTCACTGTATTATAGACAGGGACTGCTGTTCACTGTATTATAGACAGGGACTGCTGTTTCCTGTATTATAGACAGGGACTGCTATTCCCTGTATCATTGACAGGGACTGCTGTTCACTGTAGTATAGACAGGGACTGCTGTTCTCTGTATTAAAGACAGGGACTGCTGTTCTCTGTATCATAGACAAAGACTGCTGTTCCCTGTAATATGGACAGGGACTGCTGTTGTCTGTATCATAGACAGGGCTGCTGTTCCCTGTATCATAGACAGGTACTACTGTTCTCTGTATTATAGACAGGGTCTGCTGTTCCCTGTATCATCGATATGGACTGCTGTTCCCTGTATTATAGACAGGGACTGCTGTTCTCTGTATTGTACACAGGGGCTGCTGTTCTGTCTATTATAGACAGGGACTGCAGTTCCCTGTAATATAGACAGGGACTGCAGTTCTTTGTATTATAGACTGGGACTGCTGTTCCCTGTATCATAGACAGTGACTACTGTTCTCTGTATTATAGACTGGGACTGCTGTTCTCTGTATTATAGACATGGACTGCTGTTCCCTGTATCATAGACAGGGACTACTGTTCTCTGTATTATAGACAGGGTCTGATGTTCCCTGTTTCATAGACAGAGACTGCTGTTCCCTCTATCAGAGACAGGGACTGCTGTTCACTGTATTACAGACAGGGACTGCTGTTCCCTGTATTTTCGATGGGGACTGCTGTTCCCTGTATTATAGACAGGGACTGCTGTTCCCTGTATTATCGACAGTGACTGCTATTCCCTGTATCATAGACAGGGAATGCTGTTCCCTGTATTATAGACAGGGACTGCTGTTCTCTGTATCATAGACAGGGACTGCTGTTCCCTGTATTATAGACAGGGACTGCTGTTTCCTGTATCACAGACAGGGACTGCTGCTGCCTGTAATATAGACAGGGACTGCTGTTCTCTGTATCATAGACAGGGACTGCTGTTCCCTGTATTATAGACAGGGACTGCTGTTCACTGTATAATAGACCGGGACTGCTGTTCGCTGTATTATAGACGGGGACTGCTGTTCCCTGTATTATAGACAGGGACTGCAGTTCCCTGTATTATCGAGAGTGACTGCTGTTCCCTGTATCATAGACAGGGACTGCTGTTATCTGTATTATAGACAGGGACTGCTGTTTTCTGTATTCTAGACAGGGTCTGCTGTTCTCTGTATTATAGACAGTGACTGCTGCTCTCTGTATTATCGACAGGGACTGCTGTTCCCTGTATTATAGACAGGGACTGCTGGTCTCTGTATTATAGACAGGGACTGCTGTTCCCTGTATTATAGACAGGGACTGCTGTTCACTGTATTATAGACAGGGACTGCTGTTCACTGTATTATAGACAGGGACTGCTGTTCCCTGTATCATAGACAGGGACTGCTGTTCACTGTATTATAGACAGGGACTGCTGTTCTCTGTATTATAGACAGGGACTGCTGTTCCCTGTATTATAGACAGGGACTGCTGTTCCCTGTATCATAGACAGGGACTACTGTTTCCTGTATTATAGACAGGGACTGCTGTTCACTGTATTATAGACAGGGACTGCTGTTCCCTGTATTATAGACAGGGACTACTGTTTCCTGTATTATAGACATGGACTGCTGTTCCCTGTATCATAGACAGGGACTACTGTTTCCTGTATTATAGACAAGGACTGCTGTTCCCTCTATTATAGACAGGGACTGCTGTTCCCTGTATTATAGACAGGGACTGCTGTTCCCTGTATTATAGACATTTTCTCCTGTTCTCTAGAATATAAACAGGGACTGCTGTTCCCTGTATTATAGACATGTACTTCTCTTCTCTAGAATACAGACAGGGACTCCTGTTCTCTCGAATATCGACAGGGACTGCTCATTCTCTACAATAGAGAGGGACTGCTTTTCTCTAGAAAATAGACAGGGACTGCTTTTCTCTATATTACAGACAGGCCATGCTGTTCTCCATGCAGAAGGCAGGGCCTGTCTTTCTGTATTGTATTCACAGGGAGACTGCGGCTCCCAACAATAAAGTCCGCTGCTCTCTCAATTGTACACAAGAACGACTGTTCTCCTCTATACAAAGGGGAACTGTTGTTCTCTACAATACACACAAGGACTGGTGTTCAATGTCTGATACACATGGACTGTTTTGATCCCCCACAAACACTGGGACTGACTCATTCCAATATGCAGAGAGACTTCGGTGCTCACTAACATTCACAATGACTGCTGGTCTCCTCAATACACACAGGGGTTGCTTTTGCCTGTAATACACACAGGAACTGCTGTCCTTTGTTGTATGCACAAGAACTTTTGTTCTGTGCAGTATACATCGGAACTGCTATTCTGTGTTATATTCACAAGAAATGGTGTTCTCTGTAACAGACACAGGAACTGCTGTTCCCTTTAATACAGACTGGGACTGCCGTTCTTTGTAATGTACACAGGGATTGCTGTTCTGTTTCACAGAAGCAGAGGCTGCTCTTTGGGACACTATCAACAGGGATTGCTGTTCTCTTTAGTATACATGGGTACTGCTGTTCACCACAAAATAGACAGAAAACTGCCCTTCTCTATCATTTAGATAGGGACTGCAATTCTGAGTGAAACAGACCAGCACTGCTGTTCTCTGTTTTATTATCGGTGATTGCTGTTCTCTACATCATTCCCAGGACAACTGTTTTCGACTATATACACCTGGACAGCTGTTCTCTACAATATACACCAGGACAACTGTTTTCTTCAATATACACCTGGACAGCTGTTCTCTACAATATACACCAGGACAGCTGTTCTCTACAATATACACCCGGACAGCTGTCCTCTACAATATACACTGGGACACCTGTTCTCTACAATATACACCAGGACAGCTGTTCTCTACAATATACACCCGGACAGCTGTTCTCTACAATATACACCAGGACAGCTGTTCACTACGATACGCACCGGTACAGCTATTCTCTCCAATATGCACCAGGACAGCTGTTCTTTAAAATATACACCTAGGACAGCTGTTCACTACAATATACACCGGGACAGCTGTTCTCTACAATATACACCAGGACAGCTGTTCACTACGATACACACTGGGACAGCTATTCTCTACAATATGCACCAGGACAGCTGTTCTCTAAAATATACACCTAGGACAGCTGTTCACTAAAATATACACCTAGGACAGCTGTTCACTACAATATACACCAGGACAGCTGTTCTCTACAATATGCACCGGGACAGCTGTTCACTACATTATATACCGGGACAGCTGTTCACTACGATATACACCGGGACAGCTGTTCACTACAATATACACTGGGACAGCTGTTCACTACAATATACTAGGGACAGCTGTTCTCTACAATATACAAGGGACAGCTGTTCACTACAACATACACCGGGACAGCTGTTCACGACAATATACACAGACACCACTGAATCTGCCATTCTCTACACGTGAACTGCTGTTCTCTGTAATGCAATTCTGTTTCATGTACAGAGATACAGATGTTCAGTGTAAAATACACAGGGACTGCTGCTCTGTCGAAGACATACAGGAACTGCTGTTGTCAGTCATAAACACAGTGATAGCATTCACTGTAATTATCCAGAGGAACTGCTGTTCGATATAATATAGACAGCGACTGCTATTCTCTGTCACATGCACAGGGACTTCTGGTTCACATCCTCAGAAATTGCTGTTCAGTACAGCATACACAGGGACTGCTGTTTACTGCAATATAGACAGTAAATCCTACTCTCTATACACCCACATTGCAGACCAGGTGATGGTGTCGTGGTGCTGTCACTGCATTGTTAATCCAGAGACCCAGGTTCAAATCCTACTATGGAAGATGTTCTAATTTGAATTGAATTTTTAAAAAATCTGTAAATAAGAGAGTAATAGTGGCCATGAATCCATTGCCAATTATAGGAAAAACCCACCTTGTTCACTAATGCCTATTAGGGAAGGAACCTGCCATCTTTAGCTGCTCTGACCCCCATGTTCCTCCAGATCCCCAGCAACGTGGTTGACTCTGAACTGTTGTTTGGGCCATTAGGGATGGGCAATAAACACCGGCCTTGCCAGCAACACCCTCATCCTACAAATGAATAAATAAAGGGAACATTTCCCAAGCTAGAACAGAAACTCTGGGCCAAAATGCCTCCTTCTGCACTCGAACACAACTGTGATGACTACTTGAGGTCTTGTGTGATGTAAATTGTGAAATTTATTTGGAATAATTTTGTTGTTGAGTATGAAACTGGTTGTTTTTTCTGTGTATCTGAATTTAGCAGCAAACTCAGCAGTATTTCTGCAATTGTGGTGATTTCTTAAAAGGGCAGGTTTCAAAGTTGAGGTGTAGAGTGTGCGGAAATAGAACCTACTCACTTCAATAGTTTCAGTCCGAGACAAGATCTGAAGCAGCAGTATCGTTTATTATACACTTGCAAGCATGGTGTCTAAAATAGACACACAGAGTTTAGCAAGTACATATCTTATATACAATTCATTTTTCTTTCCCTCCTCCTATTGCTCCTCCCCTGTTTACATCTTCCACTACTCTAAATCCAGCTGTTTCTCTCTGGCCTCATCTGGCCTTGTGCATAAGAAAGTTTATGCCCTGCTTGGCCATCTCACCACATCCCTCTGTGGTCCATTGTTATATATCTTCCTCCACTGCCATCTGCTTCCTTGCTAGCTCAACCAATATTTCCCACCATTCTTTGCCCATACTGAGCCTTATGAACCTCTTGATTGTGGTCTTTTTTGTTATTGCAGAAGTGGGAAACAGAAGCTTGTAACTGTTTGTGCAAGGACATCTAGCTTAACCTACACCCCCTCCCCTCACAGTACCTTATCTATCTGTCTGTAACATCTACCATTGTTTACAGGCATGTTTCATTCTTGTATGCACATCTTGGATAATACAAAAACAATTTCATATTTCCTTTACATAGGTTTCATTCTTATTAACTTAGCTCTTGGTTACAGTCATAGAGTCATAGAGATGTACAGCATGGAAACAGACCCTTCGGTCCAACCCGTCCATGCCAACCAGATATCCCAACCCCATTTAGTCCCACCTGCCAGCACCCGGCCCATATACCTCCAAACCCTCCCTATTCATATATCCATCAAATGCCTCCTAAATGTTGCAATTTTACCAGCCTCTACCACTTCCTCTGGTAGCTCATTCCATACACGTACCACCTTCTGTGTGAAAAGGTTGCCCCTTAGGTCTCTTTTATATCTTTCCCCTCTCATCCTAAACCTATGCCCTCTAGTTCTGGACTCCCCGACCCCAGGGAAAATACTTTGTCTATTTATCCTATCCATGCACCCCATGATTTTATAAACCTCTATAAGGTCACCCCTCAGCCTCCGACGCTCCGGGGAAAACAGCCCCAGCCTGTTCAGCCTCTCCCTGTAGCTCATATTCTACAACCCTGGCAACATCCTGTAAATCTTTTCTGAACCCTTTCAAGTTTCACAACATCTTTCTGATAGGAAGGAGACCAGAATTGCATACAATAGTCCAACAGTGGCCCACCCAATGTCCTGTACAGTCGCAACATGACCTCCTAACTCCTGTACTCAATACTCTGACCAATAAAGGAAAGCATATCAAACGCCACCTTCACTATCCTATCTATCTGCGACTCCATTTTCAAGGGGCTATGAACCTGCACTCCAAGGTCTCTTTGTTCAGCAACACTCCCTAGGACCTTACCATTAAGTGTATAAGTCCTGCTAAGATTTGTTCCCAAAATGCGGCACCTTGCATTTATCTGAATTAAACTCCATCTGCCACTTCTCAGCCCATTGGCCCATCTGGTCCAGATCCTGCTGTCATCTGAGGTCCCTCTTCACTACTCCTCCAACTTTGGTGTCATCTGCAAACTTACTAACTGTACCTCTTAAACTATCATCCAAATCATTTATATAAATGACAAAAAGTAGAGGGCCCAGCACCGATCCTTGTGGCACTTCACTGGTCACAGGCCTCCAGTCTGAAAAACAACCCTCCACCACCACCCTCTGTCTTCTTCCTTTGAGCCAGTTCTGTATCCAAATGGCTAGTTCTCCCTGTATTCCATGAGATCTAACTTTGCTAATCAGTCTCCCATAGGGAACCTTGTCGAACACCTTACCAAAGTACATGTAGATCACATCTACCACTCTGCTCTCATCAATCTTCTTTGTTACATCTTTAAAAAACTCAATCAAGTTTGTGAGACATGATTTCCCAAGCACACTTATACATTGGTGTGAGTTCACTTACCTTGCATAAGCAATTATGATTGCAGGAGTAACACTTCTTTACCTATATCCCACAATTTCCCCCTTTTTCGTTAATTATCATTTGTTATCTTCTGCATTTTTCTTTTATGTCGCTTCCAAATTGACAAGCATCTTTTCCGAAATTTCTATATTTTTGGGAATCTCCCCGAGATCACTTATTCCTTCTCTCTGATTGCTCTTTAGGGGCACCTATTTCATTAAGGCTGTCTCAATCAGTCTTTGGGTGAGTCCTTGTATACTGTGTATGATACAACAGCCAGTGGCTACCAATACCCCGGCTACTACTATCAGGGAAGTAAGAATGGAAACCACCACCTCCTTCCACTTTCCAAACCATGAGTCAAGCCATCCCGTGAGAGATGTGTCTACTCCCGAATTCTCAGCCAGTTCCTCTGCTAAGGTAGCCAATCCCCTTCAGGCCCGAGTGATTGAACCATCAGGTGCAATGTTATTAACAATAAAGGAACACCAGCTTCCTCCTAACATCACACACACACACACCCTTTTCCCGCTAAAATCACATCAACTGCCATTCTGTTTTCCCATGCCATCCTACTTGTCACATCAACCTGGACTGATATTCCTTTAACCACATCTCTTGTATAATTTATGAATCGCTGTTGATTATAGAAAATGTAATTTATCCAATGTATATTTTTATTAATTGTTACCCACCAGAAGAGAGCTGACGCAAAGCCTGCTGCAATCTGGTTACAAGCCTTGAACTCATCAGGTACCCCCCCCCCCCAACCCCCCCCCCCCCCCCCCCAGGGACTCCTACAGAATCGAGATAAATCCTGTCATCGAAAGAAGTGTCTAACAGTGGTCTCTTACTCCTTCCCTTTTTCCCTACTATGTTTTCCCTCTCAAATGCCAGGGTAAATGGAATTGCCAATTGTACAATTGCACATATCCCTCTCCAACCCAGAGGGAGGGTGGGTCTCCATATTTTTCCTCCACAGTCCCACCACAGATCCGCTCAGGGAACCTTCAGTGCTGAGTAGTTCCCTCCCTTCTCCGTTTCGGTAACATTCTTAATCTCTGTACATAATTTCAGCTCCCCCCCAGTCTCCAGACCGATTTGTACCTCGTCTACGCACACATAACGTGTGATTTCTGACTGCAGCTGGAAACGTGGGGAGGTGGGGCTTTTGAATCTTTCTTCTCCAAGGGAGGGAACATCAGAGATAGGGAGGTACAATTCCTATCATTCCATGCAGTCTCATCCTGATATAGGGTTATCATATATTCCATGCCCTTCCTGTCTCCCTTCCACCCGAGTGGAAAGGGAACCCCCTGGGCCACTGGCCGACCGGAGGCACATGTATAACAATTGGTCTTGTTCAGACTTTTTACAGGACACTTCTTTATAATTTTTACTACTTTAGGGTATTCGGGAGGGGTGAAAGGTTGTATCTTCTTTCCCAGTAGTTCTGCCCATTTTCCCTGCCCTACCCTATTCAAAAACAAGAGCCTGAGAAATCATTCCCATTTGTTTTCATTTCTATCCCAAATGTTTCATTGAATTGGACCTGATAGGTCTGTTTTCTCAAGACTTTCTGATTTACCTTTCTGCATATGATACATCCCTCACATATTTGTTTAGCAATTGTATATATTCCTTTAAATCCATATTCCCTAAGAACTAAATCACACATTGCTTGTACTCCCCGATGGCTGCCTTGGTGTAGGACAGCCATAATCTCTCGCATCACCATTTTGTTTAACATTCTCCTTCCATCAGGTAACCTCCAATGCCCTTCTGCTGTTTTTACAGCCCCTAAATCTCTCAATTCTTTTTCCTCTCTTTCAGTAAATATAGGAGCTTCCCGAGGACCTGGGACAGTAGGTATTAGGGAATGAATCACCACTTCTTGTGGGTTCAGGGCTGCTTCCTTAGCCACCTCATCGGCTAATCTATTTCCCCTAACTTCTGGTTCATTTCCTTTCTGATGACCATTTCCATGCACTACTGCTATTTCTCGGGGGAGTAATAGGGACTTCAAGACCCATTTAATCAACTCCTCGTGTACTAATTCCTTCCCCCGGCTATTGATCAGTCCTCTTTCCTGCCATATCTTTCCGAACGTGCCAACACCAAATACATATTTAGAGTCAGTGAATACTGTTCCCTCTTTATTTTCTAACACCCTAAGGGCTCTTTCCAATGCATAGAGTTTGCAGGTCTGAGCTGACCACCCATTTGGCACCCTTCCTGCCTCTACCACACTACCTTCCATCCCATCTAAAACTGCATACCCATTATGTCTTTTCCCTTCAGTCACCCGGGATGATCCGTCTATAAAAAGTCTAGCCCCTGCATGAAGTGGAACATCTCTCAGGTCCATGCAGACCTTAGTTTGGTATTCTATAATGTCAAGGCAGTCGTGCCCTGGATTCTGAGGAGAGTCTCCTTCCCCTTTCCAAAGAAAGGCAGCTGGATTTAAACAATTGCCCATGACCAACACTAGATCATCCTTTTCTATCAATATTGCCTCATATTTCAGAATCCGCGAGTCTGCCAACCATCGCCCAGATTTTTGGTTTAGGATTGTTCTCACTTGGTGTGGGGTGCTTACTATTAGGACTCCCCCAAATGTAAGCTTTCTGCTTTCCTCCACCAACAGTGCAGTGGCAGCCACGGCCTGCACACACTCAGGCCACCCCTGGGATACTGGATCCAATAGCTTTGAAAGATATGCTCCTGGCTGTTTCATTCCTCCCCACCTCTGGGTTAATAGTCCCAAAGCCGCTCCCTTATCTACAGTAACAAAGAGGTGGAAAGGTTTATCTAGAGAAGGTAAGGCTGACACGGGGGCATGGATCAGATCTCTTTTGAGTTCCTCAACTAGTTCTTTTTCCTCATCATCCCAACTTAGACATTTTGGTTCCCCCTCTAATAGTTTGAGATATAATTTCTTCGACTTCTGAGCGTAGGAATCAATCCACAATCTGCAATATCCCGTTAGACCCAAAAATGTCCGTAACTCCTGTTTAGTCCTGGGCAGCGGCATTCCCACTATTCCCTCTATCCGTTCCGGGCTTATCTTTCGCTTTCCCTCACTAACTAAATGTCCCAAGTATTTCACTTCTCTCTCCACATATTGTAGTTTGTTCTTAGATACTCGCAGTCCCTGCTGACCCAGGAAATTCAATAATTTGTTAGTGGCTTCTACTGCTTTTTCTCTTCTTTTTCCTGTTACTAAGAGGTCGTCTACATACTGCAACAGGGTAGTCCCCTTGGGGCTGCTAAATTTCTCCAATATTTGTTCTAACATCTGTCTAAATAAACTCTAGGAGACCGTAAACCCCTGGGGGAGCACGGCCGACCGGTATTGCTGTTTCCGTCCTGTCTTGGGGTCTTCCCACTCAAAGGCGAACAAATTCCTCCTTTCCTCTGCCAAGGGGCAAACCCAAAAGGCATCCTTTAAATCTAGCACACTAAACCATTTGTGGTCATGAGGGATCTTACTTAATAAGGTAGAGGGGTTTGGCACCACTGGGTGCCTGATCTGTACTATTCGATTTAATGTTCTCAAATCCTGCACCAATCGATAAGTTCCATCGGATTTCCGCACTGGTAGAATTGGGGTATTATAAGGAGATATACATGGCTCCAGCAGTCTTTCTCTAATCAGTCCCTCAATCACTGGCTGCAGTCCTCGTTTACCTTCTATGGAAATGGGATATTGTCGGTCACAGACAACGTCCTTTTTCCTCTTTAAACTTATTTCTCGGGGACGGATCTGTAATTTTCCACGATTCCCTTCTCTAGTCCATACAATAGGTTCTATCTCTCTCTCTCCACATCCTCTGTCAACATTGCTATTTGTACAACTAATTCTTTTTCCTGAATGCCAATCTCCAGTCCTAAGAGGATAATTAAGTCTCTCCCTAGTAAGTTACTTCCTATACCAGGGATATACAGCAGTTCCCCTGTGACTCTATCCTTAGGACCTTCTATCATCATAGGTTCAAATACTGGAACAGTAAATCCTTCCCCTTTTGCCCCCTAAACAGTAATTGACCTTGTCGACATTCCTACTTTCTTTGGTTTAAAATTCAGCGATGACCGTGCTGCCCCCGTATCTACTCGGAAGACTACCTCTTCCCTATAGGGTCCCACCTTCAGGTTTATCAAGGGTTCCTGGTGGGCCCCTGAGGGCAGGAACCCCTGACACCCCTATTCTTCATCAAAATTCATAAGCGGAATTGCCCTCTCTTCCCTTTGTAGATCAGGACACTCCCACTTAAAATGTCCTATCTTTCCGCAATAATAGCATCCTGCCTGTGGAGACCTCCATCTCTGCCCCTGTCGCTCGAACCCTCTATCAAATGCTCCCCCTTGTCCTCTCCCTTTCCCTCTCTGTCCTACATGCTGCCACCCACTGCTCCAGTTGCTCAATATTGGTTCCATTCTTTTCTTAACTTCCTCGTCAACCGTAGCTCCCATCATTTTCACCTTCTGTTTCTGTCTCTCATCCTCTCTCTTTACAAACACTTTCTGTGCCTCTCTTAACAATTCATCTCATGGTTTTTCACTCCATCCTTCTATCTTCTGTATCTTTCTCTGTATGTCTGGCCATGCCTTTGTCACAAAATGTACTTTCAAAAGACCCTGTGCCACTGGGTCCTCAGGGTTCATTCCAGAGTATTTCCACATTGAGTCCCTTAATCTCTGCAAGAAAGCTGAAAGAGTCTCATCTTTCTCCTGTCTAACTTCAAAGGCTTTAGTCAAATTCTGTGACTTTGGAACTGCCTCTCTTATTCCTTTTAGAATCAGGTCTTTCAATTCCCTCATTTCTTCTTAATACTCCGGGTTTTGATCTTCCCACTGGGGGTCTCTGAGGGGAAACTTCACCCCCCCCTGTCCAGCATCCCCATCTCCAATTGGGTGTTCCCTGTCCCATATTTTAATGGCTGCTCCCCGTATGAGTCCCCTTTCCTCCCCAGTAAATAGTATATTCAAATAGACATTAACTCAGCCCAGGTATACAGACTGGGCCCCAAAAATTGATCAATTTGTTCAGACAACCCTACCGGATCCTCAACCAGGACCTTCATTTCTTTTTTAAATGTTCTGACCTCCCCACTGCTGAGGCGGGGGGGGCACTTACAAAGCAATCTCTTTGTCCCGTATTGGTACCTCCCGAAGGGGATAAGTCATTACATTCTTCCCCTTTTTCTTTTTTAAAGAAATATTGCAATATTTCTCGCTCCCCATAACTTCAAACACCAATTCATCAATTCATGCTTCACTAACTTTAAAGCCTGTTCCAAACTTGTAAATATATTTATATATTTACGTTCATTTATTCAGTATTTCATATTCAAACTGTAAAATGCATAAAGTTCTCAATTTTGAAATCCACTGTAATCACCCAGTTTTAGTCCCTTAATTTAAATCCAAAATTAGTTTTCTTAAGTAGTCCTGACCAATCATTGCTCAATTACAATACTATAGGTTGTGAAATAATCAGAGCTGCCTTAAAAGAATTTGTCTATTCAAGTTTAAAAAAAACTTCTAATGCATGAACAATGGCCGAATCCAAGGTCATAGATATGAACCATAGAATTTTGTTTATACTACAATCTAATGTTGAACTGAAACTTCAACTGTCCTCCATAAATCGCTTTTATGTAAAGATAAAAGAGATTAGTTAGAAACTGATAGTAAGGCAGTCATGACCTGTAAGAAGAACAGGAGTTATCATTCTTTGTTTTTCATAATCTCTGTAGAATCCTTAACCTTTAAAGAAATCATGTTAAGTTTCCATAATAAAAATCAGATTCAAAACAGTCCCGGAACTCAAGCTCCAGGGACTAAAGCGCAGACATTCAATCACCAACAAACAAATGTGCATTCAAACCAAATCACAAAGGGTTAAACTTTCCACCAGCTGTACAGCTCTTTTCATTCTCTCTCTCTCTCTCACTCATTGACAAATACATTCAGATATTTACAAACCCAGTCTTCGACGGACCTGTATTTTGGCCAAAAGAGGCGGGACGAAGAATGGATTCCTTAGTCCATACAAAGCAACAATATTTAATCATCTTTTTCCCCTGTACAAGTATTATTTTGCCAATTCCACAACATCCTCCCCAAAGGACTTTCTGGAGGTATGTTGTAAGGGACCCTGCCTCCATTTCCATTGCTTTTTCCTTCTTTTGTTTTCCCGGAGGTTTTTTCCTTACCCACGGCACAACCCATATTGAGTTCCTTCATTAGTCCCTTATTAACTACTAAAACTCAATCCCTGCCACCAAGGCAATACTTAAAAGTCAATGTTCTTACCTTGGTCTGTGCACAGAGTTGCCTGGCCCCTTTGTGCCGTATTGTCTATTGAGCTCCTATCACTGTCTGATTCAGATGTCTCTCTTGTGGGATTCGTACCAGTCGCCCAAGGGAGCGGACCAAACCAGGACACGAGACCGCTCCTCAACCGGGAACGGGACGCGTCTTCCCAGTGTCCAAGGCCAGCCACTCCCCCCGGCAATGGAAGAATATCCCGGACAGGCCCCCAATTCTGGGAAATAGAACCCCCTCACTTCAATAATTTCAGTCCGAGACAAAACCTGAATTAGTAGTGTCATTTATTTTACTCTTGCAAATGGGTGTGATGTCCAGTGTCTATAAGGCAGAGGACATACACACCAAATTCAATTCATGCACAATATTTATATGATTTGATTTCTTTTGTTTTACATTGCTCCTCCCCTGTTTACATCTTCCACTTCCCTTAGACCGGCCCCCATTACCCCTGTTTATCTCTTGCCTTGTCTGTGACAAAATGCTTATTCCTGGCCTCACAAGGCCGTTTGACCTCATCCTGCTGTAGGTCATTGTTAGGCATATTCTTTCTTCACCATTATCTACCCCCTTCATCTGTGCCTTTCCCGAGGCCGTTCTGATCCCTATGACCCTTTTAATTGGGGTTTATTCCTCTGTTTCTGTAAAAGTGGGAAACTGTTTATACCTACTGTTTGTACAGGCATATCAAGCTTAACTTCATCCCCTCACAACATCTTATCTACTTGCCCGTAATATCTACCATTGTTTTGCAGTCACATTTCATTCTGGCATACAATTTTAGCTAATACAAAAACAATTATGTATTTCCTCCACATCGTTTCCATTCTTGTTGACTCAGCCCGTGGCTAAAACAATTACACACTGGTGTGAGTTCACTTTACTTTGTAAAATGGAATTGCAGAATTGCAGAAGTAACATTAATTTACCTTTATCCCACACCCTGCTGTGAGTTTTCCCCACAGCTGTGAATGTCACTGTTTTTCTGAGACTGAACTCCATGTTCAGAGCTTGAAACCAAACAGCACAGTCTTTCAGCTGGGAGGGTCACTGCTGGGTCAGAGAGCAGTGCAGGGTCAGTGCTGGGTCACTCGGCTGTGCAGGGTCACTGCGGGGTCAGACAGTGATGTAGGGTCACTGCGGGGTCACACGGCTGTGCAGGGTCACTGCTGGGTCACACGGCTGTGCAGGGTCAGATGGCAGTGCAGGGTCAGTGCTGGGTCACATGGCTGTGCAGGGTCACTGCGGGGTCAGAGAGCGGTGCAGGGTTACTGCTGGGCCACTCGGCTTGCGGTATACATACAGAACAAGCTGCCAGTGGAAGTGGTTGAGCTGTTTACATTAAGAGTTAAAAGGTATTTGGATAAGTACATGGATAGGAATGGATTAAGAGGATATAGGCCAAGTGCAGTGAGGTGCGGTTAGCATGGATGAACATTTGGTCAGCATGGACCAGTTTGGGCCAAAGGGCCAGTCTTTGTGCTGTAGGAATCTATGGCTATGACTCTATTTGTTCATTGGTGTAGGATGTGGGCATCAGTGGCTGGTCAGAATTTATTGTCCATCCCTAGTTGCCCTTGAGAAGATGGTGGTGAGCTGCCTTCTTGAACTACTGCAGCCCACCTCCTATGGGCTGTCCCAAAATGCCATTAGGGAGGAAATTCCAGGATTTGAACCCAACAACAGTGAAGGAATGGCGATATATTTCTCCGTCAGGAATGGTGAGTGATTGGAGTGGAACCTGAAACTTTTAGAGTTCCCATATATATGCTGCCCTTGTCCTTCTAGATTGAACTGGTCATGGGTTTGGAAGGTTTCTGTCTGAGGACCTTTGGTGAATTTCTGCAGTGCATCTTGTAGATGTTGCACAACTACTGTTGCAGCTACTGAGTGTCGGTGGGGGAGGGAGAGGATGCTTATGGATGTAATGCCAATCATATGGCCTGAATTGTCCTGGATGTTGTGAAGCTTCTTGACAATTGTTGGGGCTGCACCCATCTAGGCAAGTAGAGAATATTCCATTACACTCCTGATTTGTGTCTTGTAGGTAGTGGACAGGCTTTGGGAAAGTCAGGTGATCAGTAACTCACCATGGCATTCCAAGAATATTGTGTCCTACTGATCCAGATCTCCAGGAATCCTTCTAAGCGAAGGTGTTACTGATCATGGAATTGTACTGAATGGGGATTACAAAGCTCAGGCTGGGACCCTCGGATTGCTGTGGCCTCATGTTGCTGGGAGGATGTGTCATTGTCGAATTGGACTGAGTGGGGGTTACTGCTGGAATGATATTTTCTGGCCCAGTGTTCTTGCATTTCACAGCTCACTGTAAATGCAGTATTGTAGTAAGTGTTCAGCACGAACAGCAGAATACTCATGAACCCAATTACAAGTTTTACTGGGAATATCTTGCACTGTCCAACTGTATTGTGTGTGTCAACAGCCTGAAGGGACAGTGACAATGTGATTCAGGGAACATCTTTCATTTCAAATATTATGGAGTGTGGGTTCCTAGCCAAAGGGGAATAACAAACTCCAGTCTCCAAATGTTACTGGGGGCATTTCTCAAAGTCACCTTACACTGAGTGTGGGTTACTAACTGGAGGAGAACAGCCGACTCCAGTGGTCTTGTGTAAATAGGAGTCCTTCTGACTGTAGAATCTCACTGTTGTGGAAAACTGGATGAAATGGAATATCTGACCACAGTGGGGAAGTAGAACCATATAGATATGAATCCCATGGTGCTTCATTTCTGGGAGATTCCTCATTTCTGTCTGTCCACTAATGGAGCTCTCAATGTAGTTTGGAATGGATTGTAACTGGGAACATCTTGGCAGCCGGTTGAATATGTTCGATGCTAAGTTTTCAAAGTGAAATGTTCCATTGGAGATGACCAGATGTGATAATAGTTTTCAGAAAGGAAAATGGCAGAGCAATAATGTTAATTCAGTAAAATACCCAGTGGACATATTATGCTGATTTAAATAATACTTTTGGTTCTGATTAAGGTTAGGACAAGTTGTGGGACATTGCTGTACGAATGTATATTAATCAGGATTGAGATCATAAAATGGAATCCCTATAGTGTGGAAGGAGGCCATTTGAGACACACCAACCCTCCAAAAGATATCACAACCTATTCCTGTAACCCTGCATTTCCTGTAGCTAATCCAGCAAGCCTGCACATCTTTGAACTGTGGAATAATAATGGATCACTCAGCGGAAACACTCCCCGCCCCACCCCAGCCCGTACACCTGGTGATGGAATTGAACCTCGGCTCCCAGGCAGCAGTACTGAGCACTGTGCCATCTCTAACATACAACAGCAAATGCTAACAAGATTTCATAGGTGTACTTGGTTACACTTGGATGAACAATGTTTGAATTTGTAATTCATAATCTTTCCACAGCGAATTTTCCAGTGACCATTGCTCTTTGCTTTGTGATGTGAGTCTTCCATGGGAGGAAAAGGTTTTGATGGGAACTGAGCATCAATCAGTTTTAAGGCATTATATGAAAATAAAACAAAACACTCAATAATAGGAATTAAAATGTCAGTTTCAACAAATTACTGACTTTAGTACTTGCAATATTCTGACCATGGTTAATAATCAAATTAAGGAGCATTACATCAATTGAGACCCCACAATACGGAACATTTAACACCCTGCTTTAATATACTACACAGACCTCTCCCATTACTAAATTTCTAAACCAGAATGAGTGTTCCATATCTATGAGCTGCAGTCATGGTCCCTCTCATTAGTGGGAATATCATTTCCCTATTTGAATCGCAAAGTGCTATTTATACACCTGCATCCTCTATTTCACTAACACCGTGCACAAATCCAATTTACAGATTTATGAGCATTTCCCTTCTGTACATGTGAGAATGACAAACATTCTGATTCTGTCAGGAGCCCAAACATTCTGATTCTGTCACTCATCGCTTGGTCTTTATACCATAGCCTCTGACCTTCCAACATGTTAACTCTGTAATACACCAACCTCCGGATCGGTTGACTTGTATTTCCAGAAGGATTGAATATCTGTTCCTCAATCAGTTGCAACTGTTTTCACAATTAAAGTGTTACTGTGTAAAGAAATGTTAATCTCTTAAACAAAAATATTATGAACACATATTGACAATAAGAAACTCTCGAAAAACTGGAGTCAATGAGATGATGACTCTTTTGTCTCATCCTGAGGACAGGTGAAGATGGTTCTAGCTGTGGGAGGTCAGTCATCTCAGCCGTTGTACATCTCTGCAGGAATTCTTCACAGGTGTACCTTGGTCCTAAAATCTGCAGGCACCACATCAATGCTGGTCCATCCGTCATTATTTCAAAATTAGTGAGGTTTGCCTGTGAATACACATTGTTCAGCACCATTTACTACTCTTGAGATAACAGAGAGACCTGTGTCCATACAGAGTGCGATAACATCTGGCTTGAGCTGATCATTGACATGTAACATTGATATCCCACGAGCACCAGGAAGTGACCATGTCAAAACGTGAGAATCTACCAATCTCCCATTGGTGTTTTATGACATTGCCATCACTGAGTGCAATGTTATCCACAACCCGAACCAATCATTAACGAGGAAATGACCTGTTCCAGCCATACAGGTGCTGTGGACACAGGAGGATGTCAGACACCCTGCTTACTGTGACTATAACCTCCCTGCCTGCCTCTCCAATCCATCCCCACCATTCAGACAGCATCGCTCAGAGGTGGGATTGCATTCTCTGTAAGTAACTGGCTGAGTGCAGCTCACATGCAACACTGAGTGCAACATTCCCAAAGCTTCACATTGTCCAGGATTGTCATGATTTCCCCACTGACCATTCAGCACACACTCTCTTCACCAATGACGCCACAGTCAGCAATGAACACTACCTACAAGATACAAACCAGGAACAGGGCAGGGCTCTTTTTACCAGCACCTCACACATCCATCACCTCCAGCACCTGGAAGAACAGGGGCCACAGATGCACAGAGACACCATCACGTGCCTGACAGTTAAAGCTTACACTCCGTGAGTACATTTTAAAGTAATCACCATTTCCACATCTGCAAGGGGAGATCTCTGAATCCAAGGGCTGGTTAGTCTCTAAGGGAATATCCTGTATGGCAGAGAGTGGGACAATGTACAAGGTGAAAGGATGGGTGCTAGGTGCTGAATTCAGGGCATCAGCTATCCCAGTGGATAATCCGTGTCATAGCTTAATTTGTCAAGTCCAATGAGTTTCCCACCTCTGGATGGTCTCAAAGCCAGGAGACAAAACCCATTGCCTCAGTTGTCTATGCTGAGTCCTGGCCCATGTATTGGTGCTCCCGATTCCAGGTATCTACACTGAGGGAGTTTTAGGATCCCTTATCTTCAAAAGTGGATCCATTTTGGGAATTTCATAGTTGAGGAAATGGACTTGGTGTGGGGATATTCAAATACCAGGGAGTGGTCTAAAAAGGGAGCATTCTTCAGGAACAGTGTGTTATCTGTGCACAGGGAGCTCCATTTGCTTTTATTAATTGAAAGGTTATGGGTGTCGCTGGTTAGACCAATACTTACCACCCTTCCCTTATTGCCCAGAATAAACCAGACAATTGTAGATCTGAGTCACATGTACACCAAGACTAGGAAAGGATGACAGGTTTCACTCCCTAGAGGATGTGAGTCAGTGAGATGGTTTCTTTTCTAACAACTGACAACCGTTCATTGTCACCATCAGACAGTAGATGTTTTGATTTAGATTGAATTGAAGTTCCACCATCTGCCATGGTGGATATCAAACATCAGTCTCTGAATTAATAAACTCGTGATAAGACATTGAGGCCATCATCTCTGCTCATCTTTCACATTGGCCTGAATCCAAAGTGATAGCTTCAGATGCCAAGCAATAGTACATTATTTCCTTTCTAAATGGACACCCTCTAATTCTAAGGCTGCACCCACGGGTCCTAGTCTCCCCACCTGACAGAAACAAATTCCCAGCGTCCGCCCCTTCTAAGCCACGCGTTATCCTGTGAGTTTCTATCAGATCTCCCCTCACCTTCTAAACTCTAATGAATACAATCCCAAGATCCTCAGCCATTCATTGTATGTTAGGCCTACCATTCCAGGTGATCAATTTGAATCTCCGCTGGACACGCTCCAGTGCCAGTATGTCCTTCCTGAGGTGTAGGGCCCAAAACTGGACACAGTATTCTAAATGGGGCCTAACTAGAGCTTTATAAAGTCTCAGAAGCACATCGCTGCTTTTATATTCCAACCCTCTTGAGATAAATGACATTATATTTGCTTTCTTAACCACGGACTCAACCTGCAAGTCAACCTTTAGAGAATCCTGGACGAGCACTCCCACATCCCTTTGTACTTTGGCTTTATGAATTTTCTCACCGTTTTGAAAATAGTCCAGGCCTGTATTCTGTTTTCCAAAGTGCAAGACCTCACATTTGCTCACAGTGAATTTCATCAGCCATTTCCTGAACTACTCTCCTAAACTGTCTAAATCTTTCTGCAGCCTCCCCACCTTCTCAGTACTACCTGCCTGTCCACCTAACTTCATATAATCGGCGAACTTCGCCAGAATGCCACCAGTCCCTCCATCCAGATCATTAATATATAAAGTGAACAGCTGTGGCCCCGACACTGAACCCTGCGGGACACCACTTGTCACTAACCGCCATTCTGAAGAAGAACCTTTGATCCCAACTCTCTGCAGTCTATCAGACAGCGAATCCCCAATCCATGCTAGTAGCTCACCTTAAACACCTTGTGAAACACCTAATCAAAGGCCTTTTGGAAGTCTACGTAGATAACATCCGCTGGGTTTCCCTGGTCTAACCTATGTATTAACTCTTCCAAGAATTCTAACAGGTTTGTCAGGCATGACCGCCCCTTACTAAATCCATGCTGACTTGTTCTAATCCGACCCTGCACTTCCAAGAATTTAGAAATCTCATCCTTAACGATGAATTCTGGAATTTTACCTACAATCAAGATTAGGCTGATTGGCCTATAATTTTCCATCTTTTGTCTTGATCCTTTCTTGAACAAGAAGGTTACAACAGTGATTTTCCAATCATTTGGGACTTTCCTTGACTCCAGTGATTTTTGGAAGATCACAACCAATGCCTCCACTATTTCCTCAGCCACCTCCCTCAGAACGTCAGAGCCAGGTGATTTATCGATTTTTACACCTTTTGGCTTCTCTAACACTTTCTCTTTTGTAATGGCTACCATACTCAACTCTGCCCCCGATTCTCCTTAACTGTTGGGATATTACTCATGTCTGGGTTTGGGTGGGGGCTGCAGTACACAGTGTTCGACAGGTGGTGGGGAGTCAGTGCCAAATGTTGAAGTTCTCCTGATTGCATTGGGTATCCAAGCTGGGACATGGTGGTTGGATTCACTGGTGAATATCTTCTTAGTTCAGCTCGCCAGGATGTTCAGAGTGAGGAGCTCAATGCTCTATCATTTCTTTGTTCATATTTGGGTCACTATCCATTCCGAGACACAGTTGAGTGATCCAGTGCCTTGTACTATAATT
Organism: Chiloscyllium punctatum; assembly: GCF_047496795.1. Lineage (NCBI taxonomy): Eukaryota > Metazoa > Chordata > Chondrichthyes > Orectolobiformes > Hemiscylliidae > Chiloscyllium > Chiloscyllium punctatum. The sequence continues at coordinate 68,611,378 of NC_092751.1, read as the reverse complement.
CATGTTGTGTGGGTGCAGAATTTTAAGATTAAACTCAACTGTGGAAGCTCCAAAACTGAACTCAGGAATTTTGTAGTCCACGTCTGTGTTAGGAGTCTCCCATTCTTTGTTTTACTGATCCTGGGAGTGTTTGTGTGGATGCTGTCATCTAATTTACAACTCCAGCAAGACTGAGCAACGTACAAAGCAGAATAAATCAACCACTGTCAACCCCAATATAATGTTGAATATGTGACTGTGTTTCTGAGACTAACCTGCTGTTTATGTTCATCCCTATGTATTTTCAAAGTATAAATTATTCAGATTCTTTAAACTTCGTATGACATGGGCCAACAATTATCTTTCTCTAACATCTATTACTTACAGTCTGAGCTCAGGCAAAGATATGTTTGATCAGTAACTTCAAGTCTCTTTTTTCTTTGCTGTCTCTCTTACAGTTAGTCTAGTGGTGATTCTAATCATAGCTCGGGGCAAGTGTGGATTTTCTAGAAGCACCACTCATTATATGGTGACCATGGCAACATCTGATCTGCTGTTCATTGTTTTCAAAGTTGTACTTTGGCAGTTTCCATCTCATTATTATCCACGGTGTTTCCTGGACATCACTCCTGTGTGTCGTGTTATCTATGTACTGAGCTGCTGGGCCATTGATTGTTCTGTCTGGTTCACCGTTGCTTTCTCTTTTGATCAATTTGTCACCATTTGTTTTCATCAGATGAAAACTAAGTATTGGAGAGAGAATACTTCAATTAGGCTTCTAGCAACAATCTGTATTTTCTTTTCTTTTAAAAATATTCCCAACTATTTTCGATTTAAATCTGGAAAGGTCATCAACAATGTGCCATGGTTCTGTCCTACCAGGTCCAGTTATTATACTGACTGCCGGTGGGCAAGTTTTCGATACTTTGAGCGATTTTTAACACCAATGCTCCCATTCACTTTTATTCTCTTTCTTAACGTTCTGACTGTCGGACACATCTCTGAGGCCATTACGGTGCATAGAGGACTCATGGGTCAGAGAAAAACAGAGAATGACCCAGAGATAGAGAGCATAAGGAAATCTGTGATATTACTGTTTTCCATATCTGCAAGTTTCATCCTTCTCTGGTTGCTGGATATTGTCGTTTCTTTCGTGTCGCTCATTCCTTGGATTCCACTGCTTTCGGTGTCTTTTCACAAACCTCATATATGCTGCAGGACCTGAGCTGCTGCACCAATGCACTTGTTTATGTGGTGACCCAGAACAGTTTCAGAGACCAGTTAAAACATGCCCTGAAATATCCAGTGATAAAAATAATCCAATTGATGAATTAATCCAAGTAACAGAGAGCGAACATTAAAGGCAGCAGATAATGGAATGAGGGGTCAAGGTGAGGAATGGACTGACAGGAGAAGGAGGAGGAGCAACACGGTAAAACTCCTTTCCTAACAGGCAAGGAATGGTTCCATCTGAGGAGCGAAACCAAAGAGACTGGAGGAGCAAAACAGTGGGAAGTGTTGTCAGCAATCAGCAACCGTTAATAGAAAGCTGGATAACAAAAGTCTAACTGAAACAGGAATCAGACATGTACAGAGTAACATCATCCCCAGCAACCAGTTGTCAGTGAGTGACCCAGATACAAGGTCAATGACCTGGAGGCAAGTCTCATCGGTCACTGCAGGCCCGGAGTGGGAACAGCAATGGCAGGCTCCTGTCCTCATGGAATTCACTCATCCACTCATCTGGATACAACTAAAAGGGAATGTTCCTATTCCGCAGAGTAATATACTGTCAATAATCCTTGTCTTTTGATTACAGATGTATTTTCAGCAATGATCTCCTTTTTCTGGTTCCATTCCCTTCCCCCCTGGCCTGATGCTGATATCACTCCCTCTCTTTATTTGGTTCTTTCCACCAATCAGCCGCTGTGTTGGTGGGGAATCCACGGCCCAGTCAGAGGGCTCAGTGACAGACCGGATCCGACACTGGGGAATGGGGTTGGATGTGGCAGATGAGCTGACCACCCCCCCCTCCCCGTTCCCTCCCCCCCCCACCCCCTCAGTGCTGCCATGAGAAGGTTTTGTGGCTCTCACTGAATCCATCGAGCTCAGTGGGAACTGACGCTGGGTGAACTCTTTTTGCTTGGGCCTTCATAATGGAGCCTGGGATCAGTTGAAAGATCGATGGACCATCACCATCTGTAAAACAGCTCCTAAATCCCAACCTTGCATCAGCTCCTGATTGGCCGGTCTGATCAAGGTCCTGTTTAACACTGAGGTAAACCTCCTTCACTGTTCACTATCTCACCACCACATTTGGAGCCATCTGCCACCTTACTAACCATCGGAGACAAGCAGGAGGCTGGAAGAACCCAGCAAGCCAGGCAGCATCAGGAGGTGGAGAGGTCAATCTTTCGGGAGTGGGGGTAAGGGGAGCTGCTGATAAAGGGGTGGGGGTATGGGGGAGAGTCTTGGGTGGGGAGGGGGGCAGAGTGGTGAGGTGAACACAGGTAAAGGATACGGCCTGATCGGTCAATGGGAGGAATGAATCCAATTGGTGGCAGGGAGGGGTGGAAGGGAGGGGGAGGGGCTGGGAAGGGAGTTGGTAGATGGGGAGGGAGTTTGTTTGAAATTGGAGAACTCAATGTTGAGTCCTCCGGGATGTAGGCAGCCCAGGTGGAAGATGAGGTTTTGTTCCTCCAATCTGCGATTTGATTCTCTGTGTCAAGGTCTCACTGGACCTTGTATTGGTTAATGGACCTGGCCAGCTGACTGACCTTTCACTGGGACAGTATTTTAGAAACAGTGATCACAGCTCCTTCAATTTTAAGATCGCTATGAATAAAGATAAGTCAGGACCCTGTGGGAAGGTACTGAATTCGGGGAGGGTAAATTAAGACAGTATTACGCAGGAGCTAGGGGGAGTTAATTGGGAAGAGCTGCTGTTGAGTAGGTCAATAGACAATAGGTGCAGGAGTAGGCCATTCAGCCCTTCGAGCCTGCACCGCCATTCAATATGATCATGGCTGATCATTCCTAATCAGTATCCTCTTCCTGTCTTATCTCCATAACCCTTGACTCCACTATCTTTGAGAGCTCTATTCAACACTTTCTTAAATGAATCCAGAGACTGGGCCTCCACTGCCCTCTGGGGCAGAGCATTCCACACAGCCACGACTCTCTGGGTGAAGACGTTTCTCCTCATCTCTGTCCTAAATGGTCTACCCCGGACTTTTAACCTGTGTCCTCTGGTTCGGCACTCACCCATCAGCAGAAACATGTTTCCTGCTGCCAGAGTGTCCAATCCTTTCATAATCTTATATGTCTCAATCAGATCCCCTCTCAGTCTTCCAAACTCAAGGGTATACAAGACCAGTCGCTCCAGTCTTTCAGTGTAAGGTAATCCCACCATTCCAGGAATTGACCTCGTGAACCTCCGCTGCACTCCCCCAATAGCCAGAATGTCTTTCCTCAAATTTGGAGACCAGAACTGCACACAGTACTCCAGGTGTGGTCTCTCCAGGGCCCAGTACAGCTGCAGGAGAAGCTCTTTGCTTCTATGCTCAATCCCTCTTGTTATGAAGGCCAGCAGGCTATTGGCCTTCTTTACTACCTGCTGTACCTGCATGCTTGCCTTCATTGACTGGTGTACAAGAACACCCAAATCTCGCTGTACTGCCCCTTTACCTAAATTGATTCCATTGAGGTAGTAATCTGCCGTCCTGTTCTTGCCACCAAAGTAGATAACCAGACATTTATCCACATTAAACTGCATTTCCCATGTGGGAGTTGTTTAAAGACCTGCTGATCAGACTTCAGAATGGGCATACTCCAGTACGGAGGAAGGACAGAGATGGAAAGGGACTGTTATACCAGCTCCAGTTATTCTGAAGACCATCCATGGGAAAGGTTTAAATAGTCCGAAACATTTTAACACCATTTTTATCATTCACTTTTGTTCTGTTTCCAAACATTCTGACAGTGAGGCAAATCTCTGAGGCCAATAAGGTGTGTAATAGACTGATGGGTCAGAGAAAATTGGAGAATGACCCAGAGATAGAGAATGGACAGAATACTCTGATGCTGCTCTTTGTCATATCTGCCAATCTTCCCCTCCTCATTTTTCAGCCTCTCCCCCAGATTTTACATTCCTGCGATTCCTGCCCCCTGTCTATTCCCCCAATCAAATATTGCTCTTCCCTCATATATTTTGCCTCCCCCCGAAAATGCACCTCCCGGTCTCACACACCCTCCGCCCCCGCCCCCCCCCCCCCCGCTCCCCCTGTGCAGCATTACTCAAACTGCCCCTCCCCCCATCATGATCACCCCCTCCCCCACCAATCCCTTTATGGTGGGGGGGGTCACAGTGAGCACGTGCAGACATTTACTGACCTGTGGAGGGACTGCCTCACTGCACAGCAAGAGCCCAGGCCTCCTCTCCACCCCCACCCCCTCAGACAGGGACTTTATGTAAACCCCCTCAATCATTGTCACTGCCCCCTCCCAAATATTGTGCCCTTCCCCTCCCCCAATTATGTTCCTTCCCACAATCCCCCCTCCCCTCCTCCCGATGTTCAGTCTCTTCCCCAACACCTCCGCGGGATCTCTCGCCCATTCCCCCCTCACCCAAATATTGGGCCCTTCCTCAATATTCTATTCCTCCTGCCCCATTCCCCTGTAACACCCCGACCCTGGCTAATTTGTGACCCCACACTCAATTTCCCACCCACCTCGGAATTTTCCAGCCCCACCCATTTTCCCCTCCTTCCCCAATCGAATTGCACCCTACCTGTGCACCTTCATTTACCCCCTACCCCAAACTGTCCCCTCTATCCATACCCCCCATGTCTGTATAAAAGCCCCCACTGTGTCTCCATTGTGTACAATTCCCCACCCTCCCTCACCACCCCCACCCCTCACTGTGTCCCAGGCCCTGGGATGGAGGGGGTGGGGGACACAGGGAGTGTGTGCAAAGACTGATCTGCCATTTGGCAGTGTGTGTCTTCATGCACAGCAAGATTCCAGTCCCCAGGCTTCCCCCTGCCCCACCCCATCCCCACAGTTTGGACAACAACAGGAGACCCAGGGAACAGCAAGATCCCGCTGTGTTAATGACATGTGCAGCACCACATGGTACTGAGTCCAAATCACCCTCAGGGACAGGGAGGGAGGGAGGGGTGGGGGCATAGAGACAGGTAGAGAGAGAGAGAGAGAGAGATGCCGAGGTGGGGAGAGAACACAAACAAGATTAGGGACAGAGAAACGGGGACAGACACAGAGAGAGAGAAAATCCCAGGGTTGGCGGTGTGAGGGAGGGAGACAGGGAGATGGAAGTTGATTAAATCAAAGCCAAGATCTTTTGAATAAAAAAACAAGAAAAACAAACAAAATCCCATCACTGAGTGACTTCCCAAAGCTCCACATTTTATCAGCACTTCCCCCTGGTTTTAAACCCAGAGAATAGGAACAGATTTCACTGGGACCCAGGGGGTCAATGCTGTCTGACTGACCCCCCACCCCCATCCCATCCCAAGGGTTTTTATTCTGAGACTTGGTGCAGTGACTCGATGGAAGGGAGTCAGTCTCAGAGCCTGGATCTTGTCCCTCCCTCCGTGTTTAACCTGCCCCCTTCAGCTGTTTCTCTCCCTCTCTCCCTCCTTCCCTCACACTCTCTCTCTTTCTCCTTCACTCCTTCCATCCGTTTCCCTCTCTCATTCTCTCTCTTCTCCCCCACCTCTCTCTCCCTGTCCCTATCCCCCTCTCCATCTCTCCGCTCAGCTTCCTCCTGCTCTTGAGAATGGATTGTTTTCTCTCTCTCTCTCTCTCTCTCTCCATTCCCCCTCCGTTCTGATTGAAATGCCCTCCCCTCTCTCCCTCCCATTTAAAGTATGTTCCCATCTCCCCGCCCTGTCCTGTAGACATTAGCCCCGTCACTATCACATTGTGGGGGGAGGGTGAGGAGAGGTGGGGGGGGGTCTGGGCTGGGGAAAGGAGGGATGATACATCCACTATCAGACCATCAGCAAACAGAGCCCGGGCCCTGTAGACAGGCTCCTGTGATGTGTAAGGGGCAACCCACAGGCTGAGGGGTGCACAGCAAGATCCCACAGGCAGCTGGGGAGTGGCATACCTGGGGTATTTCCTCTTCTTTACCTCCTGCAAGAACAACTCCCATCGCTCCAGCAACAAGCCCTCCACAAGCATAATGCTCCCACTGTAATTTTCACACAGCAAGATCCCAATAATGCCATCACCTTCCAAATCCAGTTTCTGATCATGAGTCTCTCTCTGTCTATCTCTCGCTGCCTGGAATCCCACATCCTGTCCTCCACACCTCTCCTCATTAAAATGACGACAAGTCACAGGGTGGGCTATTGATGCACAGTGCGATCCCACAGGGTAGTCCCCTTCGTGCTCCAGAATGTGCTCAAATCCCACTTTACATCCAACAGGAGGCTGTGGATTTTTTGGGGAATCTTGTTTAAAGAATCACCTCCTCCATCCCAGGATTTAATTTTGTAGATGGCACTTTCTAGACGTGTTTGGAGCTGGGCGGTGATGGGATATTGGGGAGCCCCGTTCTCTCCCCCCTCTCCCAGATCCTGTCTCCCTTTCCCAGCCTAGCTACAAAGACACATCTTATCCCTCTATCACTCCCTCCGTCTCACACACACTCTCTCTGTCAGCATCTTGTGTTTTTTTTACCCCTTTGTCTCAAACACAGTCACCTTGTGCTGCAAAATATTTCCATCTTCCCCAATTCAAATACCCACGAGTCACATTGCTGTGTGTGGGATGGTTTTGTTTTTTTGAAAAATCAATAAAAGAAAGCTGGGGAGGGTTTTAGAGGGGGGTGCAGAGAGAGACTGAGAGATCCCCTCCCACAAGTAGCATTATTCTGATATTAGAACAAGTCTTTGGATAGAGTTTCTCATTTAAGGTTTTAATTCCCTCCTTGGGGAGTCCTGTCTGTCAGACTGTCACTGGGGATTGATGTATTTGTGTCAAATCCCAGGGCTCTGGTTACTTTAACCCCAGGCTTCAAATCTGTTTTAAAAACAACAGGGCCCCAGTCTGACGGGAGCCAGTTACCCAGAGGCCCCTAAAACCCAGGGTCCCCCAGAGGAGATTAAACCTCGGGGTAAATAAACACACAACTCACTGTGGGCCCCCACGGGGTGCAGCCTGTCGACCAGGCCTCAGGCCTCAGGCCCGTGCTCCCCCTCTGGAGGTTGTTCTTGTCCAAGGCTTTCCTCGGCCTGAACATTTTGGATCTTCACGTTGCAGGTTTCCCAACAAAAGTTCCTCGGGATAAAAGAGAGAACAGATTACTTGAAAGGGGGCCCATATCCCTCCAAACCCTTCCTATTCATATACCCATCCAAATGGTTTTTAAATGTTGCAATTGCACCAGCCTCCACCACTTTCTCTGGCAGCTCATTCCATACATGTACCATCCACTGTGTGAAAAAGTTGTCCCTTAGGTCTCTTTCCTATCTTTCCCCTCTCACCCTAAACCTACACCCTTCAGTTGTGGACTATCCAACCCCAGGGAAAAAACTTTGTCTATTTATCCTTTCCATGACCGTCATGATTTTATAAACCTGTGTAAGGTCACCCCTCAGCCTCTGACGCTCCAGGGAAAACAGCCCCAGCCTGTTCAACCTCTCCCTATAGCTCAAATCCTCCAACCCTTGCAACATCCTTGTAAATCTTTTCTGAACCCTTTCAAGTTTCACAACATCTTTCCGAGACCATAATTGCACGCAACATTCCAACAGTGGCCTGACCAATGTCCTGTACAGCTGCAACATGACCTCCCAACTCCTGTACTCAATACTCTAACCAAAAAAGGAAAGCACTCCAAATGCCTTCATCACTATCGCATCTACCTGCGTCTCCACTTTCAAGGGGATATGAACCTGCACTCGAAGGGCTCGTTGATTAGCAACACTCCCTAGGACCTTACCAATAAGTGTATAAGTCCTGTTAAAATTTGCTTTCCCAAAACGCAGTACCTCACATTCATCTCAATTGAACTGCATCTGCCACGTCTCAGCCCACTGGCCCATGTGATCAAGATCCAGCTGCAATCTGAGTTAACCCTCTTCGCTGTTCACTACACCTCCAATTTTGGATAGAATTGGGGTCAGACAATATTCAATGGGATTCTTGGTGCAGTTCATCACTAAAGGGAGGATTTGTGCAGGATTAGTAATTTGGAGATTTGATGCAGGGCACGCCAAAATTAGAGAATTCTGGCAGCGGACCACTAAATAGGAGAATTGTTATAAGAAAATATAAATGGAAGAACTGGTGCACAGTGGGACGAGAATTGGGGCCTGGCACCAGTAAATGGGTGAATTAGAGTAGGGCACCCAATTAGAATTGGGCTGGGCATCAGTAAATGGAAGAATGAGTAAATGGGAGAACTGGTGGGGCATCAGTAGATGGGTTTGGCACAGTGCCATTACATTAGAAAATTAGTGGGAGTGCCAATAAATTAGAGAATTGGAACAGAACAGGTCTAAGTGGGAGAATAGGGACAGGGAATCACTAAAAAGGAGTTTTAGTTCAGCGCACCACAAAATGAACAAATGTGAGTAGGGAACCAATCCGTGTAAGAAGTATATCAGAGAACAGTTACATGGGCATCAATAATTGGAGACTTGAGAGAGAGAGTGTACATGTGAGAGAGAGATTGCGAGTGTGCGCACACAGCTGAAGTGTACATGTGTGAGTGAGAGAGAGTGTGCACATGCAGGACTTACACAGTTAATGGTAGTGCCCTGGGGAGTGTTGTTGAACAGAGAGACCAAGGGGGGACAGGTACATAGTTCCTTGAAAGTGGTGGTCACAGGTAGGCAGGGTCACAGGGTGGTGAAGGGGGCATTTGGCAGGCTTGCCTTTATCGGGGCAGAGCACTGAGCCCAGGAGTTGGGACGTCATGTTACAGCTGTACAAGACATTGGTGAGGCCACATTTGGAGGACTGCATACCATCATGTTCACCCTGCTGTAGGAAGGAGGTTATTAAACTGCAAAGGGTGGAAAACAGATTTCCAAGGATATTACCCAGACTGGAAGGCTGGGTAATATCCTCTAAGGAGAGGCTGGGATTTTGTTCCTTGGAAAACAGGAGGCTGAGGGGTGACCGTACAGAGGGTTATAGAATCATAAAGGACATATGTTTAAGGTGAGATGGGAAAGATTTAAAAGGGACCTGAGGGGCAACTTTTTAACTCAGTGTGGTGGTTATATGTGTAAGAAATGGGAAATGTGTTGTTTTTGCAGAAATAGAAAAGCAAGAAAGCGTATGTGCAGGAAAGGGGGTACAAGAAAAATATATAAGTAAGTACCAGCTTTAGTGCAGAATTATTAAAGTAAATAATTTCTTTCATCATAATGTTTTAAATAATAGTCTCAGCAAAATAGCTGAGATAGCTGAAACACAAACTAGGCATGAAAAAGAGACATTGTTAAATGTATGTTCAGGAATGGAATGTACCTATGGACAATGGACGATGTTACAAGCAAAGTGAAGAAGGAACATCCAGATACAAGTTTAGCCTTGTGTCAGCACTTACAGAGAGGAAGGTTGCCAACATGGGGAAGGGGAAATAACAAGGGTGGAGCGAAGATAGGCAGTTGTATCGCCTAGTAAGAGAGTTTGGGTAATATGGAGTCTGGAGAGGTGACCTCACTCAGCTCAAAGGTATAATTGTAAACTAACCCAAGTCTAATTTGCTTCATTTGCTTTATGCAGTTGAAACCCTTACTTGCAAGTTCGTAATAAATTGTCTTGTTTCCAGTTTTGTTGGTCTCGTCTAAAATTTTATCAAGTTTGTTTCTTACACATTTGGTGGCTTGTCCGGGATCCCAAGCTCCAGTCGCTTGGCATTTTCGGGAAAAATTGGGAAAGTGCACCTCGCCAATTTTGGCGGTCTCTAGTTTCCCCTATTGCCGCGGCGGCTCGAGCAAGTGAGATCTGGACTAAGAGACCCTGGAAACACAACGGGCAGATGCGACGGGTTCGGTCAGGTGACTCTTGTGTGCACAAGACCCGGGTAAGAAAGGTCTTAAAAGATTTATCCGGGCGACCGGGGTAGACAGCAGTAGTTGCTGCCAGATGGATATATCCGGGGTTTATCCGGGAACTGCTGCGGGACAGGGCGCACTGATGCGCAGCGAGTTCGGTTGGGTAACTATTTTATACATAAGACCCGGATATAGGCAACGATAATGGTTGCTAGAAATTGCTGCGGGACAGGGCGCGCTGACACGCAGTGGGAGGTTTGGTCGGGTAAGTGACCGGAATAGGCAACGGTAGTGGTTGCCAGGTATTGCCGCGGGACGGGGTGTGTTGATTCGACCAGATAACTCTTGTGCACAGACCACGGTAAGAACATTGACCTTTAAGTATTGCCTTGGTACGTACGAAAAGTATGGGGAATTGGCAAAAAAAAGTATTTAATTGGCCAGACTAATCTGATGAGTAACCTGATACAACTACCCAGCCTTAGACCAGTTGTTAAGAGGGGAAATCCCCCACGCGAAGGTCAGGACCCTGAAGTGGGTGTGGAAGAAGGTGACACCAGACCTCAGTAAGGTTAATTAAATTACATAAAGAAACGGCCGAGTATTAAAATGGGAAATAAGAATAGTTGTTTAAGTGTCGAAGGAGACATGAGAGGGACATCCGAGGACCACATCCCAATGAACAGTCCTTTAGGAAAAATGTTAAGAGATTGGAAGTACAATCCTCAGACACGAGGAAAGGATGAAAAAGAAATGATAAAATTCTGCTGTTTTGTCTGGACGAAGGAAAGCATTAAAACTCCAAGTATATTTTGGCCAAAATATGGGCCAGATGAAGATTGGCTATGTCAAGAAAATCAGAAACAAAAATACTCCCGTAAAGAATCTGACTGTGCCGCCTGTTGGATAGGGAGTCCAAAAATCCTTGTTTTGAAAAAGACAGAAGAAGGTGATGAGGAAACGAAGGTTTCCCATTGGGATCCTTTGTTAGGTTTACCCTCTCCTTATGATAATGACAGTAATGGTCCATCGTCGTCGTCCCCCTCTCCCACAGCGCCCTCCCCCCACCCCGCCCCCCCCACCCCATTACAAAAACTTGAAAAAGGTCTGGGGGAAGACCTTCCCCCCCCCCCAAGTCCGATTAAGACTAGATCAGCAGTGGAAAGGAGGGAAGAGGGAGACATAGGCGGGGCAGTGACACAAATATATCCCCTGAGAGAGGTACCTGTTGGTAACGGTGAAATCAGATATGTCAATGCACCACTAACTAGCAGTGAAGTTAGATCCTTTAAAAAAGACATGAAAAGCTTGATTGAAGACCCCATAGGATTGGCGGAACAGTTGGACCAATTCTTGGGGCCGAATTTGTACACTGATGGTGAACTGATGAGCATTCTGGGGACGATATTCTCAGGGGAAGAAAGGGGTATGATTAGAAGAGCTGCCCTGAGAGAATGGGAAAAGAGACATCCGGTGGGTGAAGGAGTAGTACCAGCAGAAAACAAATTTCCCAATGTGGACCCCTGTTGGCAGGGCATGGATGAACATGATCGAGGAGAAATGAGAGACTTTCGAGAAATGGTTATTTTGGGTATGAGAGAAGCAGCACCTAAATCTCAGAATTTATTTCAAGCCTTTGAAGTAAGACGTGAAAAGGAGGAAGCCCCGTCAGCCTTTATACAGAGACTAAAAGAGGCCATTAGAAAATATTCGGGAATGAATCCCGATGATCCGGTAGCACAGGGACTCTTAAAGGTCCAGTTTGTGTCTAAATCATGGCCGGACATCCAAAAGAAGTTACAGAAATTAGAAGGATGGAGTGAAAGACAGATGGAAGATTTGTTATGTGAGGCACAGAAAGTATATGTGAAAAGAGAAGAGGAGAAACAAAAACAGAAAGCTAAAATAATGGTTGCAGCAGTTGAGGAAATTACAATGAGACAGTTAGAATCAGAGAACAACAGGGGAGGACAGGAGAGACAGAGAGCAGATGGGAGGGGAAGGAAGCAGCAGGCAGGATGTTATGACTGCAGAAAATCAGGACATTTTAAAAGGGAATGCCCAAAGCTAGGATGACAAAAAGAGGCAGTTTCATTGATGACTTCTGATGAGGAATAGGGGAGTCAGGGATTCCTTCCTCCTGAGACTCAACGGGAACCCTTGATAAATCTAAAGGTGGGACCTAAAGGGGAGGAGGCAGTGTTTTTGGTGGACACGGGAGTGGCACGGTCATCCCTAAGTTTTAGACCTAGTGGTGTTACATTGACCAATAAGAATCTCAGGGTTTCTGGAGTAAAACGTGAAGGATTTTCGTGCCCATTTTTGAGCCGACCCTAATAAGGGGAAACGCCGAAGAAGTGATGGGACAACTACTATACATTCCTGATGTTGGAAGCAATCTCTTGGGTAGGAATTTAATAATTTTGTTAAACTTGAAGATTGGAGTAGAGAATAGTTCAACAACTGTAACAATAAATAAACTAACGACCAGTGATGAAGAACAGATAAACCCTAACGTGTGGGCAAGAACCGGGAACACGGGTCATTTAAACGTTAATCTCATTGTAATTAGACTGTCCCAAGAAAATAAAGCAGTCAGGCTTAAACAATATCCAGTTTCATTAGAGGGGCGCAAGGGTTTACAACCGGTAATAGACTCCCTTGTAAAAGAAGGGCTATTAGAACCATGTATGTCACCCTTTAATACCCCAATATTACCCGTCCGGAAACCAGATGGAACTTACCGACTGGTACAAGATCTCAGATTAGTGAACCGACTGTTCCGGACACAGCACCCAGTGGTGCCCAATCCATACACCCTTTTTAGTAGGCTACCGTGTAACCACCGCTGGTTTAGTGCAATAGATTTAAAAGATGCATTCTGGGCTTGTCCTTTAGCCCCAGAGAGCCGCGACATGTTTGCTTTTGAATGGGAAAACCCGTACACTGGCCGAAAACAACAGTTCCAATGGACAGTACTTCCCCGGGGATTCACAGAATCACCTAACTTATTCGGGCAAATACTGGAACAAGTCCTAGAACAATATAAAGTGCCCCGGGAGATGTCACTGTTGCAATATGTGGATGATCTACTTGTGTCAGGACAAAAGAGAAATTATGTAAGTTCGGCCACCAATGGATTGTTGAATTTCCTAGAGCGACGGGGTTTAAGAGTATCTTGGAATAAATTGCAATATGGAGAAAAAGAGGTGAAATACTTATTAGTGAGGGAACTAGACTTACTAACCCCAAAAGAATTCAAGGGATAGTAGAACTACCTCTCCCGAACACCAAACAAGAATTACGAAAGTTCCTAGGGCTGATGGGTTATTGCAGTATATGGATCGAAGCCTATGCCCAGAAAACAAAAAGGTTATATTACAAATTAACAGCATCAGTTCATGAAGGACCGTAATGGACAGAAGAGGAAAAGGAAGGGTTATGTGAGTTGAAGCGTAGTCTAACACAAGCTCCAGTATTGGCCCTTCCTTCCCTCGAGAAACCATTTCACCTTTTTGTGACAGTAAACGATAGAGCAGCTTTAGGAGTGTTAACCCAGAAAGAAGGGGGAAAGAGGCAGCCCATAGCCTTCCTGTCCAAAATCCTAGACCCTGTTTCAAGGGGATGGCCTGAATGTCTACAGGCAGTTGCAGCAACTGCATCTTGGTAAAAGAAAGTCGGAAGCTCACTTTTGGAGGAGCATTAGTAGTTAGCAACCCCCATCAAGTCAGAACTGTGTTAAACCAAAAGGCAGGGAGATGGTTAACAGATTCACGAATTCTAAAATACGAGGCCATCCTGATGGAGAAAGATGACCTCGTGTTAGCAACAGACACCTGTCTAAACCCAGCTACCTTTCTTTGGAAGGGAGAACCTTTGGACAAACAAGAATTAGAACATGACTGTCTAGATAACATCGAATATCAAACCAAACTTAGACAGGACCTGAGAGATCTACCTTTACATGATGGGGATAGATTGTTTATAGATGGATCAGTGAGAGGAGTGGAAGGAAAAAGACACAATGGATATGCAGTAGTGGACGGTAACAAAAACCAAACAGTGGAGGCTGACCGTCTGCCTAACACATGGTCAGCCCAGACCTGTGAATTGTACACATTAAACCAAGCTTTAAAACACTTAGAGAATCGGGATGAGACAATTTACACTGACTCTAAGTATGCCTATGGGGTGGTACATACCTTCGGAAAGATATGGCAAGAATGGGAACTAATCAATAGTCGAGGAAAAGAATTAGTACATGAAGAGTTAATAACACAAGTATTGAAAAGTTTGAAATTACCCCGGGAAATAGCTGTAGTCCGTGTACATGGACACCAGAAGGGGAACACTCTCAAAGCAAAGGGAAACCGGCTGGCAGACAAGATAGCCAAATAGGCAGCTATGAACCATACAGTAATAAAAATACAGATTCTTATACCCTGAGTTGACTCTTCTCCCATGAACCCCATATACACAGAAGAAGAAGAAAAAGAGTTCCAAGAAATAGGAGCCACTAAGACAACTGAAGGAAAGTGGATCCTCCTGGATGGGAGGGAATTACTGAGTAAACCAGTCATGAGAAACATCTTAGCCACCTTACACCAGGGTAGGCATGGGGTTTCCAGGCCATGTGTGACACAGTATTAAGAAAATATGGATGTAAGGGAATATATACGTTGGTGAAACAGATATGTGCAGGATGTATAACTTGTCAAAAGATCAATATGAAAATGGCAAGGGAAGGTCTCAAAGGAGGAAGAGACCCAGGGTTGAGACCCTTCCAAAGTATACAGGTGGATTACACCGAACTACCCCCGGTGGGAAAACAGAAGTACCTGTTAGTACCAGTAGACCACTTAACTGGGTGGGTGGAAGCTTTCCCAATGTTATCAGCCACCTCAAAAGGAATGGTGAAAACTCTCCTCCAACATATCATCCCACAATATGGAATAGTGGAAAGTATCGACTCAGACCAAGGTAGCCATTTTACTTCCAAGATCCTACAAGAAGTAATAGCAAGATTAGAGATCTCTTGGGAATTCCACACCCCTTGGCACCCACCCTCCTCTCTTTGGGTGGAACAAATGAATCAGATCATAAAGAAACAATTATATGAACTAGTCCTAGAGACTTATTATCATGGACCAAATGTTTACCTATTGTGTTATTACGCATTCGGACTGCTCCAAGGCACGATATCGGCCTTTCTCCTTATGAAATGATGTTTGGGCTACCATTCCTAGGAGGGAAAGGAGAGGTGCCTACAGCTGAATTTAATGATAAGTTTTTGAAAAATTATATTGTAGCACTTGGCTCTTCATTATCTATTCTTAGAAATAAAGGCTTGTTGGTACAGACACCGCCTCCTGAATTTGCAGCACACCGTATACAGCCGGGTGATTGGGTCCTGATCAAGACTTGGAAAGATACCAAACTCCACCCGAGCTTGGAGGGACCGTTCCTAACCCTCCTCACCACTGAGACAGCTATCCGGACTGCTGAGAAAGGGCCTAGTCATCACACTCGCGTCAAAGGTCCTGTGAAGGCCCCATTGGTGGAGTGGTACGCTCATCCTACAGACAACTCTCTGAAAGTTAAGCTGAGAAAGAGGGAATGAACTCAGATAAAATACTCCTTTAATGTTTGATGATATCTACTGTTATTAATTGTAAGGGCTGTGTGGACTCACCTCTCCCTGGCACCTAAAAGATTAAGACAGATAGACAGGATGGTAGGTAGGGGTCAGAGATGGGCGGGTACTGGTATAGTATTGTAACGTTAGTAGTACTAACTGTTCAAGGAGGGGGGAAAAATCACTTCACTACACTGTGCCAAAATTATGCTGAACAAGAGGGACTTGCCAACTGTTGGGTCTGTGCAGAGGTCCCACACCATGGCGAATCTGGGATCCCCACCTCGGTAATACCATTTACCAAAAGAGAAGTGTACGATGTACAACAATTTGACTCGGGCTCAAATGATACAAAGTGGAGATCTGACAGGGGTGAATATAACTTTGAGGGACGGTTACCTAGACTAGCCCCGAAAACCCAGGGTGCTATCGATGGCCTTAGAGTTTCCCCACCGAAAGGAGCAGTGAATACCACCTGTTTCTGTAATCAGAAAGATGCTGCACGCTTCCGAGTAGGAAGATCATCTTGCGTCTATACCAGCCAAGCTAAGGCCATGACCACTCCTCGAATATTAAAAGGAACATATTGGGTATGCGGTCTGAAGGCCTATCCATTTATTTCCGGGGAAAAATACATTTGCGTGACCGAATGCGTAGAATGTGCATGTTATGAAATTGATGAGACACTGCCTCAAGACCAGAAAAGCTGGAATGGCTGCTGTTACCTTGCTTATTTAATCCCTCACCTCCGAATAGAAAAACATGAGCCCAACCTGAGAAAGGAGGCGGGGGATAAGATGTAAGATCCAAGAGGTTCCTGAAGGAGACCGTCTGCTGTGGACACTATTCCCAAACTACGGCACTACAAGGGCAGGGATGGAAATACAGAAACTGGCGGCTGCCCTTGAAAATGTAATTAATGATACCACCCGCGCAATGGGAGAAACTCAATCCCAGATACCAGCCAAAACCACTGAAATGATTGCCACAAGACTGACAGCTTTACAGAATCGATTGGCTTTAGACTATCTTTTGGCCGAAAAAGGGGGAACCTGTGCTCTGATTGGTAAGGAATTCTGCAACCTTCATCCCAGACACCTCTTCCATAGTGGAAGATAAGGCAGAAATAGTAAAGAAAAAGATAAGCAATATAAAAGAAATTGGGGATGAACTCTGAAAAGATAAAGGATGGGGATGGGATGACTGGGTAAATGAAGGGCTTTTGCCCGAAACGTCGATTTTACTGCTCCTCAGATGCTGCCTGAACTGCGGTGCTCTTCCAGCACCACTAATCCAGAATGGGGCAATTGGGGACTGACTGATTGGGGAAAATGATTAGTTAATTTAGGCATTTATGTATTATTAATAACAGTAAATCTATTGATAGGGTTGAATGTGTTAAAGTGGATATTGACTAAGCTGGTAATGTCTTTGGGAGGACAACAATCAATAATGTCATGATAATAGCACAAGCGCAAGAAAGAGAGAGGAGCAGATTACTCCTAGAGTTTGAAAAAAGACAGACTTAGAAGGACAGAAATGGCAAGATTGTGAAGCTCGGCACCATAGGGTGAAAGGAGGGCAGAAAATAAAATTTCAAAAACAACAAATGGTTTAAGAAAAGAAATGGGGGAGTGATAAGAAATGGGGAAGTGTGTTGTTTTTGCAGACATATAAAAGCAAGAGTGTGTATGTGCACGAAAGGGATACAGGGAAAATATCAGCTAGGCAAGCATTAGGGAAATGTATCTTTATCTTTAATTATGGATAATTATGGATAATTAAAAACTAACTTTAGTGCAGAATTATAAGGGTAAATAATTAAATAGTAGTCTCAGCAAAATAGCTGAGACAGCTGAAACGCATAAACCAAGTATGAAAAGATGCATTGTTAAAACGTATGTTCAGGAATGGAATGTACCTATGCACAATGGACGATGTTACAAGCAAAGTTACAGAACATCGAGATACAAGTTTAACCTTATGTCAACACTTACAGAGGGAAAGGTTGCCAACTTGGAGAGAAGGGAGCAATAAGGGCGGAGCACAGCTGGGCAATGGCAGACTACTAAGAAAGATTGGGTAATGTAAGAGTCGGGAGAGGTGACCTCACGCAGCTCAAAGGGAAAACTGTCTACTAGTTTGAATGTTCATTGCTCATTTCCTTCTGCAATTGATGCCCTTTCTTATAAGATCGTAGAATAAATTGTCTTGTTTCCAGTTTTGGTACTCTTGTCTAAATTTTATTAAACTTGTTTCTAACAAGTTCCAATAACAACATGTAAATCCAAATAGATGGTATTACCATGGGATATTCTCGAGGTCAAACTCTTCCTAACATCTTTGTCAGTAACCATGCATAATACGTCTTTGATGGGATGATAATTAGCTTCTATCCCCTGCATATTCCCAATATGTGGATGATATGTCTGCGATATTTGAATCTGCATTAAAGAATTTCTTTATATAGCTCTATGATCTCCACTTTATACTGACATTTACTCCAGAATGGAATACCCTCTCCTTGATATATTCTTTGAGACATTGACCCAATTATTTCACAGCTGCTAGTTGCTGAAAGCCTACATTCCCTGGTCAGCAGACATGTTCAGGTTCCTACAGTCCCAGAAGATTTATCTTGTTGGCAACTTCATGAATGAAATGCTTGAGTGGGGGGATATGCCAGATCATGAGGTGACAGATTGTGTTGGAATACAACTCTGCTGCTGTTGATGGCCCACAGCCCACTCTTGTGTTCCTGGGTCTGTTCGGAGTCTATTTAACACAGTGATAGTGCCACTCTACACAATGGAGGTTATTCCCAATGTGAAGGAATCTCAGTAGTGTATAACCAGAGATTCAATATCATTGCGATATCACTAAGAGGGCAGATGAGGAGAACTGTTTACTTATTTTGAGTTCTCAGCATCTAGGAATATTTGACAGAAAAAGGTAGTGGAACCTAGTTCCAGGAATAAATGGAAGGGAGTTGGAGAACTTGTTCAGGATAAGGAACTTGCAGGTTTCAATTGGAGATGGGGGACCCAACATGTCTGCTCTTTCAAAGCACAAAAGGCTCAGGGTCCTCCTCTGTACTTTTAAGTTTCCATAATGCTGCAGTAAAATAACTGAGAACATGATGGGTTTTAGGCAGCCAAAATTTTGTTCAACATCACATTTTCTTTTTATCATCATAAATTTCTGTGTTTCTTAAAGGATGCCAAATGGTAGGGGAGCGAACAAAGCAGGCCAAGGGGCATCTACATCCCAGCAACCAATCTGTGGTATCAGTGACCAGTCTCCAACAGGAACATGAACAATGTACAAAGGGAAGAATGATATATCACATCGGATATGGATCAATCTCCAGCCACTCTCCTGATTGCCATCAACTGCACCTAATACAGTCACCTCAACATCAATGAAGGCAAATTCTGAAACCTCTCTGAAAACTCAGTGTGGAATTGGTTTGGATTTGGGGATGGGAGGGTGGGGAACAGAGACTGGGGGACACTGAGGAATGATCAGGCAGGAGAGTAGCAGGTGAAGTCTCTGACATGTTCCCACCTCCACAAGATGCATTGCATTGTGGGAGGTCTGTGGACACTCTTCCTGCCCACCCCAAACTGAGATCCTTGGAAGATTAATGTTCAACTAACACGTTATTCACCCCCATCGGGCGTAGCCAGCAGTAGGTAGGCAGCATTCTACTTAGTGGAGAAAGACACTCATTGATTTACTGGATAGTGATGGGGGGGGGGGAGATGGCTAGATTGAGCTGTTCCTCAAATGTTTGAGACACCTTCCTGCAAGAGGCTGGAGAAGAAATTGGAGGGGGCCCTGTCTGATAGATTTCCATCATCAGTCGCCATGGGTGAGATCCCTGAAGACTGGAGTGGCTCCCTCTAGCGGCCAGGAGGAGGAATGGCAGCCACTGTCTGAATGAATGAAACTGATTTCAGAGAAGTGTCCCATGGGTCCTTTCTTCTCCTTTCACAATCCAGTAACAAGGCAGCACACCCTCCCCCTGAAATACCAACATGAATTACTTCAATACTATAATACAGGACATGGGTAACTGTTAGGAACCACAGAAAGATGAAAACGTTTCACATGATGACTTGGTCAGAAGTTGATTGAACTGGTCCTGTCATTTCCTGCTTTCTGCCTCCCTCCCTTTTTAAATAAAGGAGTTAGATTAGTTATTTCCCCAGTCTAAAGGAACTTTCCGCTAATCTAACCCACTTTAATTCATGCAGAAAATGACCGAAGAGGGAGATTGACAGTGATTGGGGTATCGCATTGTAAGGGAACCAGGCAGGTGTGTGTGTGAGGGTGGGGATGTGACACCAGGTAATACACTGCCTCCCTGGTTCCAGAGGCTGGGATGGCACTGAGGGGCTGAAGGACAGTCTAAAAGGGATACCAGCCAATATAAGGTGAGGGGACAGAGGGAGCATTGACAGTTGAATATAGGAAGTTGTGAAATCAGTTGAAAACCAGGAAACAGAGTAATTGTGTCATTTTAAGACAAAGACTATCCTGCGTACCTTTGAAGGAACTATGAACCTGCACTCCCTTTGTTGGATGCCTCATGTCTTACATACTAGTTAGTGGAAATAGAATATTATTCTTTACCCTTTCAAAGTTGTTTCATATTTTGAACTCCTCTATAAGGTCACCTCTTCATCTCCCTGCTCCAAGGAGAACAAACCCAATCTCTCTCATTTTTCCTTGTATCTAAAATCCTTCATTCCTCATGGAAATGTCCTTTTGAACTCTGTCCAGGGCTTTAACACCCTTCCTTCACTGAGTTGCCCAGAACTGAACACAATATTCCAAATGTGATCTGACCAATGCTTTGTATAGGTGACTAGTCTGATGATGTTAACTCGAAGACTAACTCAGCTGGTCCCAAGGAATCCAGAGACCCCCAGAGACAGGATGGGAGTGTCCTGGAGATGTTTCAGAGCTGACTCTGAGACAGACATGAGCTGTACAGCAGCAGATGGGAGTGGATCATTCTCTGTTCCCCACAGAACACTGGCCATAATCTGTATGAATGACTGAGATGATGGGACCCTCGGTTCCATTTGCTGATAACACCAAGTGATGTGGGACAGGAAAATGCCAAGAGGACAGAGAGAGGCTGGGAAAGGGGGTTGGACAGGTTCAGTGAGTGAGTAAGAAATAGTCTGTACAACCTCCTGGGGTGAAATGGAAGGCTGTGTTCCTTCATTTTAGTCCTGAAAGTGTTTCAGAGTATTGTTCGGGTTTTCGAAGATGATCCTAATCCTAGCCCCAGAAGCAGCAAGCAGCTTTCCTCTCTATCTATTCCAGCTGTTGGATGTGACATGTTCTCCCTCGTTCTGGAATCTCCACCCAGTGGGAATCATTGATCTTTGATCAAGCCTGTCCTGTCCCATTCATATCCTGGAGACTTCAATCAGATCGCCCCTTAACCTTCTCAATTCTGAAGGAAACCGGCCTCATTTGTACAATCTCTCCTCAGAATGTAACCCCTGACCTCCAGGGTCATTCTTGTAAACCTACTCTGTACTCCCTCCAACCTGATCCCCACACACCTGCTTACACTGAACTCCATGGAGCACAGCTCTGCCCATTCACCCGGGCGATAATCTCCCTTTGTAATTTTATGGTGCTATCTGCACTGTTCACAATGCTGTTTAACTTTGTACCTGTCCTGGGTGTACTCGATGGGGACAGTGCAGAGAGATCTTTACTCTGTGTCTAACCCCATTCTCCCCAGACTCTGGGAGACTCAGCTGGAGAAAGTGTAGAGGGACACATACTCTGTATCTAACCCAGTGATGGAGTTACCCTGATTGAGTTTGATGTGAACAGGATGGGGGAAGTGGGGGATTTAATCAGTACCTAACACCGAGCTCAAAATGGCCTGGGAATTTGAAATGCTGCAGTGTAGAGGAAGGTTTACTCTGTATCTAACCCCATTCTCTACCTGCCCTGGGGATTTAAATGGGAACAGTTTAATGGGAGCTTTATTTTGTATGGAACCCTGTGCTCCCTCTGCCCTGGGAGTGTTTGCTGGGAACACTGTCTAACCTCTGTGATATGGATCCTATGAAGATTGATGGGAGACAGTGTAAATGGAATTGTCAGGGTCCAATTCCTTCACGTGGATGAGAGAAGGTCTCCAATTGGAATTGTGAGAAAAAATGGTGCCTCTGGGACTGAAGGGTCAGTAACAGAATGAATTTACCATTGGCTCAGAGACAGGAGACAGGATAGAGGGGAATGAGGGTTTCAGGCTGGAGGGAGCTACAGGCACATACAAGTTGGGAACTGTTTTCAGTAAAAGGCAATTGATCCCAGGTCACTGCAGAGTGTAATAATCTGATGCCTTTCCCTCACTATCCTCCTCCAATCCCTGGGAAGATCTGCTCCTACACTATGTTCCACCCTAACTGCTGACTGTGTTAGATACATTAATACATTGTGGATGGGCAGGGGTGCTTTTAACCCTGGGATCTTGCTGTGTAACTTGCCTTCAAAATGTTCTCACATTCCCTTTCTTCTCCTTCTTTTATCCTGAGGAACTTTTGTTGGGAAAGCTGCAACGTGACGATCCGAAATGTTCAGGCCGAGGGAAGCCTTGGCCAAGCTCCAGAGGGGGACGTGGTTCTGAGGCCTGAGGCCTGGTCGACAGGCTGCATCCCGTGGGGGCCGACATGAATTTACCCCGAGGTTTAATCTCCTCTGAGGGACCCTGGGTTTTAGGGGCCTCTAGTTAACTGGCTCCTGTCGGGTTGTGGCCCTGACATTTTTAAAACAGGTTTGAAGCCTGGGGTTAAAGTAACTGGGGCTCTGGGAATTGACACCAACACATCAATCCCCATTGAATGTCTGATAGACAGGACTTCCCAAGGAGGGAATTAAACCTTAAATGAGAAACTCTACCCAAAGACTTGTTCTAATAGCAGAGTAATACTACTTGTGGGATCTTGCTGTGTCTCAAACCACCTGCAGAGTGGCCTACATTGCAGCAAGGGTGACCAAATGTGATAAATCCCATAAATAAGACCCAGGTTGGCCCAATCCCTGAGTATCTGGGAGGGGATCTCTCTCTCTCTCTCTCTCTCTCTCTCTCTCTCTCTCTCTCTCTGTCCCCTCTCTCACACCCTCTCCAGCTTCTTTTGTTGGTTTTTCAAACAAATAAAACTGTCCCACACACAGCAATGTGACTCGTGGGTATTTGAAGTGGGGGAGATAGAAATATTTTGCAGCTCAAGGTGATTGTTTCTGAGACAAAGGGGTAAAAGAACACAAGATACAGAGAGAGAGAGAGAGAGAGTGGGAAGGAGGGAGGGATAGAGGGATAAGATGTGTCTTTGTAACTGGGCTGGGAAAGGGAGACAGGATCTGGGAGAGGGGGGAGAGAACGGGGCTCTCCAATATCCCATCACTGCCCAGCTCCAATCACTTCCTTCTAGAAAGTACAATTCACAAAATTAAATCCTGGGTTGGAGGGGTGATTTTTAAAAAAAAACAAAACAAGATTCCCAAAGATATCCACAGTCTCTTGTTGGACAGAAAGTGGGATTGGAGCACATTCTGGAGCAGGAAGGGAGTATCCTGTGGGATCTCCCTGTGCGTCAATGGCCCACAGCATTGCTGGCACAGAGACTGCTGGGAAACTGTTTATCAGAGGGAATATTGTTAAATAAAAATGTTGCAATCTTTTAAAAGGTAAGATAAAGATTACCATGTACAAGGTTAAATCAGAGAAAGACAAAAAAGATGAGAGATGGAGAAGGGGAGGATGGAGAGAGAGAGAGAGAGAGAGAGTGCGTAGAGAAGAAAGAAAGTGGGAAGTGGTTTGAATTTGTCAAACAGCAGGATCTTTGTCATCCTGAAGCCAGAATTGAACCCTTAACCAGCATCAGTGAAACACACAATCTGTCTGTGGTCCCACTGCTACTTGTGGGATCTTGCTGTGTCTGAAGGGACTGAAGGGTCAGTAACAGAATGACGACACCATTGGCTCAGAGACAGGAGACAGGATAGAGGGGAATGAGGGTTTCAGATTGGAGGGAGCTACAGGCACATACAAGTTGGGAACTGTTTTCAGTAAAAGGTAATTGATCCCAGGTCACTGCAGAGTGTAAGAATCTGATGCCTTTCCCTCACTATCCTCCTCCAATCCCTGGGAAGATCTGCTCCCACACCATGTTCCATCCTAACTGCTGACTGTGTTAGAGACATTAATACATTGGGGATGGGCGGGAGTGCTTTTAAACCTGGGATCTTGCTGTGTAACTTGCCTTCAAAATGCTCTCGCTCCCCCTTTCACATGATCTTTTCTCTCTTTTATCCTGAGGAACCTTTGTTTGGAAAGCTGCAACGTGAAGATCCAAAATGTTCGAGGCCAGGAAAGATCAACCTCCAGAGAGGGAGCACGGGCCTGAGGCCTGAGGCCTGGTCGACAGGCTGCACCCCGTGGGGACCCACAGTGAGTTGTGTGTTTATTTACCCCGAGGTTTAATCTCCTCTGGGGGACCCTGGGTTTTAGGGGCCTCTGGGTAACTGGTTCCTGTCGGATTGCGGCCCTGTCATTTTTAAAACAGATTTGAAGCCTGGGGTTAAAGTAACTGGGGACTTGCGATTTAATATAAATATATGAATCCGCAGAAAATGTCTGACAGACCAGACTCCCCAAGGAGGGAATTAAAACCTTAAATGAGAAACTCTCCCCAAAGACTTGTTCTAATGTCAGAGTAATGTGGGATGTGTACAGACCTGGGTGATCAAATGTGATAATCACATAAATAAGACACAGGTTGGCCCGTTCAATTCAATTCCCGGAGTATCATGGAGGGGATCTCTCTGTCTGTCTGTATGTCTCTCTCTCTCTCTCTCTCTCTGTCCCCTCTCTCACACCCTCTCCAGCTTCTTTTGTTGATATTTTAAACAAATAAAACCGTCCCACACACAGCAATGTGACTCGTGGGTATTTGAAGTGGGGGAGATGGAAATATTTTGCAGCACAAGGTGATTGTTTCTGAGACAAAGGGGTAAAAGAACACAAGATACAGACAGAGAAAGAGTGTGGGAAGGAGGGAGTGATAGAGGGATAAAATGGAGAGGGATAAGATGGAGGGGGGAAGGAGAGGGAAGGAGGGAGGGGGGAAGGGGTGTAATGCGAGGTGGGTAAGGAGAGAGGGGGCAAGGAAAGTGGGTGGAAAGGAGGGGGGAAGGAGAGTTGGGGTGAGGAGGGGGGAGGAAAGGGGGAAGGAGAGGGGGGAAAGGAGAGGGGGGGGGAAGCGGGGGAAGGAGAGTGGGGAAAGGAGAGGGAGGGAAAGAGAGTGGGGGAAGGGGGTGGACAGAGAGAGGGTGAAAGGAGAGACGGAGTAAGGAGAGGGGGAAGGAGAGATAGGAAGGGGGGAAGGAGAGAGAGAGGGGTTGAGAGTGGGGGGAAGGAGAGCGGGGGGGAGGAGAGGGGGGAAGGAGACTGGGGGAAGGGGGCGGACAGAGAGAGGGTGAAAGTAGAGACAGAGTAAGGAGAGGGGGAAGGAGAGATGGGAAGGGGGAAGGAGAGAGAGGGGGTTGAGAGTGGGGGGAAGGAGAGCGGGGGGGAAGGAGAGGGGGGAAGAAGAGGGGGAAGGGGGCGAAGGTGAGTGGGGGAAAGGGGGGAAGTAGAGGGAAAAGGAGGGGCAAGGAGACGGAGGCAGAGAGTGGAGAGGAGAGATGTCAGAAGGAGTTGGGGGAAGGAGAGAGGGGAAAGGAGTGGGAAGGGAGGGAGGGGATGTTGAGGGGGGGAAGGAGAGAGGGGGAAAGAGTGAGGGAAAGAGTGTGGTAAGGAGAGAGGGGAAGGGTGGAAGGAGAGGGGGTGAAGCAGTGGGGTGGAAGGAGAGGGGGGAAGGGGTGATGGACAGGGAGTGAAAGAGAGGGGGGAGGATTGTCAGAAGGAGATAGAGTGAAGGGGGGCGAAGGAGAGGGCGAAACGTAGATGTGGGGAAGGAGAGGGCGGAAGGAGAGAGGGGAAGTAGAGAGTGGGGAAGGACAAAGGGGTGGAAGGAGCGAGGGGGGAAGGAGACAGGGGCGAAAGAGAGGGGAGGGAAGGGGAGAGGGGATGGAGAGAAGGGGGTAGGAGAGAGGGGGGAAGAAGAGAGGGAGGAAGGAGAGAGGGAGGAAGGAGAGAGGGAGGAAGGAGAGAGGGGAGAAGGAGAGAGGGAGGAAGGAGAGAAGGGGAAGGAGCGAGGGGAGAAGGAGAGAGGGGGGAAGGAGAGACCGGAATGAAGGAGGAAGCAGACAGTGGGGAAGTAGAGAGGCGTGAAGTAGAGAGTGGGGAAGGACAGACAAAGGGGTAAAAGAACACAAGATGCACAGAGACAGAGTGTGGGAAGGAGGGAGTGATACAGGGATAAGATGGAGAGGGATAAATTGGAGGGGGGAAGGAGAGGGGAAGGAGGGGGAGGAGGGAGGGTGGAAAGGAGGGGGGAAGGGGTGTAATGCGAGGTGGGGAAGGAGAGAAAGAGAAGGAGCGAGGAGGGAAGGAGAGACCGGAATGAAGGAGGAAGCAGACAGTGGGGAAGAAGAGAGGGGGAAGTAGAGAGGCGTGAAGTAGAGAGTGGGGAAGGACAGACAAAGGGGTAAAAGAACACAAGATGCACAGAGAGAGAGTGTTGGATGGAGGGAGTGATAGAGGGAAAAGATGGAGAGGGATAAGATGGAGGGGGGGAAGGAGAGAGGGGGAAGGAGAGAGTGGAGACGGAAAGGGGGAGGAGATAGAGGGGTGAGGAGGGGGGAAGGAGAGAGGGGTGAAGGAGAGGGGGAAGGAAGGGGAATGAGAGAGGGGAGAAGGATAGAGGAGAAGGAGAGTGGGGAAGGATAGAGGGGAAGGAGAGAGGGGAGACGGAGAGGTGGGAAGGTGGTGTGGAAGGAGAGAGGGAGAAGGAGGGAGGGGGAAGGAGAGGGGAAAGGAGAGAGGGGAGAAGGAGACAGGGGAGAAGGAGAGAGGGGAGAAGGAGAGGGGGAGGAGAGAGGGGAGAAGGAGAGGGGGAGGAAAGAGGGGAGAAGGAGAGGGGGGAAGGAGAGAGGGGAGAAGGAGAGGGGCGAAGGAGTGGGGGAAGGAGAGAGGGGAGAAGGAGGGGGAAGGAAGGGGAAGGAGGGAGGGGAGAAACAGAGCAGGGAAGGAAGGAGGAAGGAGAGAAGGGAGAAGGAGAGAGGGGAGGAGTGAGGTAAGGTGAGGGGGAGAAGGAGGGGTGGAAGGAAGGGGGAAGAAGAGAGGGTAGGAGAGGGGGAAGGAAGGGTGAATGAGAGAGGGGAAGGATGGAGGAAGGGGAGAGGGGAGAATGAGAGGGGGAAGGAAGGGGGTAGGAGAGAGGAGAGAAGGAAAGAGGGTAAGGACGGGGAAGGAGAGGTGGAGAAGGAGAGAGGGGAAGGAGGAGGGAAGGAGAGAGGGGATAAGGAGGGGGAAGAAGAGGGAGAAGGATAGAGGGGAGAAGGAGAGAGGGGGGAAGGAGAGAGGGGAGAAGGAGAGGGGCGAAGGAGTGGGGGAAGGAGAGAGGGGACAAGGAGAGTGGGGAGAAAGAGAGGGCAGAAAGAGAGGGGGGAAGGAGTTTGGGACGGATAGAGGGGGGAAGGAGAGAGTGGGGAAGGAGGGGTGAAGGAGAGAGGGGACAAAGAGAGTGGGGAGAAAGAGAGGGGAGAAAGTGAGGGGGAAGGAGATGGGGACAGATAGAGGGGGGAAGGAGACAGTGGGGAAGGAGGGGGAAACAAGAGGGGGGGAAGGGGAAAGGAGTGAGGGGAGAAGGAGAGATGGGGAAAGGTGACAGGGAAGGAGGGGTGGAAGTAGAGAGGGACAAGGAGGGAGGGGAAAGGAGAGAGTGGAGAAGGAGAGAGGGGAGGAAACAGGGAAGGAAAGAGGGGGGAAAGGGGGGAAGGAAGGGGAGAGAGGGGGGAGAAGGAGAGAGAGTAGAACGAGAGAGGGGCGAAGGAAAGAGGGGCGAAGGAGAGAGGGTAAGGAATGGGGAAGGAGAGGGGGAGGAGGAGAGAGGGAAAGGAAGGGGGCAGGGGAGAGGGGAGAAGGAGAGAGGGGAGAAGGAGGGGAGGAGACGTAGTGAGGGGAAGGAGAGAGGGGATGGAGGGAGGGGAGAAGGAGAGAGGGGAAGGAAGGGGGGAGGAGAGAGGGGAGAAGGAGAGAGTGGGAAAGAAGGGGAAGGAGAGAGGGGAGAAGGAGATGGGTGGGGAAGAAGAGAGGGGAAGGAAGGGGGAAGGAGAGAGGGGAGAAGGAGAGGGGGAAGGAGCGAGGGGAAGGAATGGGGAAAGAGAGTGGAGGAGGAGAGAGGAGGTAAGGACGGTGGAAGGAGAGAGCAGAAGGAAGGTGGAAGGAGAGAGAGAGATGAAGGAGAGAGGGGAGGAAGGAGAGAGGGGAGAAAGAGAGGGGGAAGGAGAGGGGGACAGATAGAGGGGGGAAGGAGAGAGTGTGGAAGGAGGGGGGAACGAGAGAGGGGGAAGGGGAGAAGGAGTGAGGGGAGAAGGAGAGATAGGGAAGGAGAGAGGGGGAAGGAGAGAGTGGGGAAGGATAGAGGGGAAGGAGAGAGGGGAGACGGAGAGGGGGGAAGGTGGTGTGGAAGGAGAGAGGGAGAAGGAGGGAGGGGGAAGGAGAGGGAAAAGGAGAGAGGGGGGAAGGAGACAGGGGGAAGGAGAGAGGGGAGAAGGAGAGAGGGGAGGAGAGAGGGGAGAAGGAGAGGGGGAAGGAAGGGGGTAGGAGAGAGGGGAGAAGGAGGGGGAAGGAAGGGGAAGGAGCGAGGGGAGAAACAGAGCAGGGAAGGAAGGAGGAAGGAGAGAAGGGAGAAAGAGAGAGGGGAGGAATGAGGTAAGGTGAGAGGGGGGAAGGGGGGTGGAAGGAAGGGGGGTGGAAGGAAGGGGGAAGAAGAGAGGGGAGAAGGAGAGAGGAGAGAAGGAGAGAGGGGAAGGACGGGTGAATGAGAGAGGGGAAGGATGGGGGAAGGGCAGAGGTGGGGAGGAAAGAGGGTAAGGACAGGGGAAGAAGAGGTGGAGATGGAGAGAGGGGAAGGAGGAGGGAAGGAGAGGGGAAGCAGAGGAAGAAGGAGAGAGGGGAGAAGGAGAGGGTGAAGGGAAGGGGGAAGGACAGTGGGGCGAAGGAGAGAGATTAAGGAAGGCGGGAGGAGTGAGGTGAGAAGGGGGGATGGAAGGGTGAAGGAGAGAGTGGAAGGAAGTGGGAGGAGAGAGGGGAGAAGGAAAGGGGGAAGAAAGGAGGAAGGAGCGAGGGGAGAAGAAGAGAGGGGAAGGAGTGAGTGGGGGAAGGAGAGAGAGGGGGTTGAGAGTGGGGGGAAGGAGAGCGGGGGGAAGGAGAGGGGGAAGAAGAGGGGGAAGGGGGCGAAGGTGAGTGGGGGAAAGGGGGGAAGTTGAGGGAGAAGGAGGGCGGAAGGAGAGGGGCAAAGCGACAGAGGCAGTGGAGAGGAGAGATGTCAGAAGGAGTTGGGGGAAGGAGAGAGGGGAAGGGAGGGGATGTTGAGGGGAGGAAGGAGAGAGGGAGAAAGAGTGAGGAAAAGAGTGTGGTAAGGAGAGAGGGGAAGGGTGGAAGGAGTGGGGGGAAGGGCGAATGGACAGGGAGTGAAAGAGAGGGGGAGGAGAGTTGTCAGAAGGAGATAGAGTGAAGGGGGCGAAGGAGAGGGGGAAACGTAGATGTGGGGAAGGAGAGGGCGGAAGGAGAGGGGGGGGAAGTAGAGAGTGGGGAAGGAGAGAGGGGTGGAAGGGCTGAGGGGGGAAGAGAGGGAAGGAGAGAGGGGAGGGAAGGGTGAAGGAGAGAGGGGAGAATGGGACAGGGGGAAGGTGAGAGAGGAGAAGGAGAGAGGGGAAGGAAGGGGGAACGAGAGGTGGGGGAAGGAGAGAGGGTAGAAGGAGAGGGGGAAGGAAGGGGAAGGAGAGAGGGGAGAAGGAGAGAGTGGTGAAGGAGAGGGGGAGGAGAGAGGAGAAGGAGAGAGGAGAAGGAGAGGGGAAAGGAGAGGGGGAGGAGAGAGGAGAAGGAGAGGGGGAAGGAGAGGGGGAAGGAAAGGGGGGAAGGAGAGGGGAGAAAGAGGGAGGGGAAGGAAGGGGGAAGGAGAGAGGGGAGAAGGAAAGAGGGGAGAAGGAGAGAGGGGGAAAGAGAGATGTGGTAAGGAGAGAGGGGGAAAGAGATGGGGTAAGGAGAGAGGGGAAGGAAGGGGGAAGGAGAGGTGGAGAAAAACAGACGGGGGAAGGAGAGCGAGGGGAAGGAAAGAGGGGAAGAACTGGGGAAGGAGAGAGGGGGAAGGAAAGAGGGGAGAAGGAGAGGGGAGAAGGAGAGAGTGGTGAAGGAGAGGGGGAGGAGAGAGGAGAAGGAGAGAGGAGAAGGAGAGGGGGAATGAGAGGGGGAGGAGAGAGGAGAAGGAGAGGGGGAAGGAGAGGGGAAGAAAAGGGGGGAAGGAGAGGGGAGAAAGAGGGAGGGGAAGGAAGGGGGAAGGAGAGAGGGGAGAAGGAAAGAGGGGAGAAGGAGAGAGGGGGAAAGAGAGATGTGGTAAGGAGAGAGGGGGAAAGAGAGATGGGGTAAGGAGAGAGGGGAAGGAAGGGGGAAGGAGAGGTGGAGAAAAACAGACGAGGGAAGGAGAGCGAGGGGAAGAAAAGAGGGGAAGAACTGGGGAAGGAGAGAGGGGGAAGGAAAGAGGGGAGAAGGAGAGGGGGGAAGGAGAGAGGGGAGAAATAGAGAGGGAGAAGGAGAGAGGGGAAGGAAGGGGGAAGGAGAGAGGGAATGGAAGAGGGAAGGAGAGAGGGAATGGAAGAGGGAAGGAGAAAGGGGAGAAAGAGAGAGGGGGAAAGAGAGGGAAAGGAAGGGGGAAGGAGAGAGGGAAGGAGAGAGAGGAGAAAGAAAGAGGCGAGAAGGAGAGGGGGAAGGAGAGAGGGGAGAAATAGAGAGGGGGAAGGAAAGAGGAGAAGGGGAGAGGGGAAGGAAGGGGAAAGGAGAGAGGGAATGGAAAAGGGAAGGAGAGAGGGGAGAAGGATAGAGGGAAAGGAAGAGGGAAGGAAAGAGGGGAGAAGGAAAGAGGCGAGAAGGAGAGGGGAGAAGGAGAGATGGGAAGGAAGGGGGAAGGAGACAGAGGAGAACAAGGGGTGGAAAGAGAGATGGGGTAAGGAGAGAGGGGAAGGAAGGGGGAAGGAGAGATGGAGAAAGAGAGAGGGGGGAAGGAGAGAGTGGTGAAGTAAAGAGGGGACGTAAGGGGCAAGGAGAGAGGGGAGAAGGAGAGGGGAAGGAAGAGGGAAGGAAGTGGGAAGGAGAGGGGGAGGGTTGAAGAGAGGGGGAAGGAGAGAGGGGAGAAGGAGAGAGTGATGAAGGTGAGGGGGAAGGAGGGAGAGAAGGAAAGACGGGGAAGGAGAGAGGGGAGAAGGAGAGAGGTGAAGGAAGGGAGAAGGAGAGAGAGGAGAACCGGGGGGAAAAGAGATGGGGTAAGGAGAGAGGGGAAGGAAGGGGGAAGGAGAGGTGGAGAAAGAGAGAGGGGGAAAGAGAGAATAGTGAAGTAAAATGGGGAAGTAAGGGGAAAGGAGAGATGGGGGAAGGAAGAGGGAAGGAGAGAGGGGTGAAGGAGAGGGGGAAGGAAGTGGGAAGGAGAGGGGGAGAAGGAGGGGGGAAGGAAGGAATAACGAGAGACGGGAAGGAAGGGGAAAGGAGAGAGGGGAGAAGGAGAGGGGAGAAGGAAGGGAGAAGCAGAGAGGGGAGAAGGAGAGGGGGGAGGAGGGGGGAAGGAGAGAGGGGAGAAGGAGGGATTGAAAGGAAGGGGGACGGAGAAAGGGGAGAAGGAGAGGGGGGAACGACAGAGGGGAAGGAAGGGGGTATGAGAGAGGGGAGAAGGGGGGGAAGGAGAAGGTGGACGGAAGGGGGTAGGAGAGAGGGGAAAAGTAGAGAGGGGAACGAGAGAGAGGAAGGAAGGGGAAGGAGAGAGGGAGAAGGAGGGAGTGGGAAGGAGAGGGGAAAGGAGAAAGGGGGGACAGGAGAGAGGAGAGCAGGAGGGAGGTAGGAAGGGGGAAGGGAAGAGGGGGAGAAGGAGAGAGGAGAAGGAAGGGGGAAGGAGAGGGGAGGGAGGAAGGGGACGGAGGGAGAGGAGAAGGAGACGGGGGAAGGAGAGATGGGTTAAGGAGAGAGGGGAAGGAGAGGTGGAGAAAGAGAGAGGGGGGGAAGGAGAGAGAGGGGAAGGAAAGAGGGGAAGGACCGGGAAGGAGAGAGGGGAGAAGGAGAGAGGGAAGAAGGAGAGGGGGAGGAGGGGGGAGAAAGAGAGAGGGGAGAAGGAGAAGGGGGAAAGAAGGGGGAAGGAGAGAGGGGAGAAGGAGAGAAGGGAAGGAGAGGAAGGAAGGAAGGGGGAAGGAGAGACGGGAGGAAGGAGAGGGAGAAGGAGGGAGGGGGGAAGGAGAGAGGGGGAAGGAAGTGGGAAGGAGAGAGGGGAGAAGGGGGGGAAGGAGAGAGGGGGAAGGAGAGAGGGGAGAAGGAGAGAGGGGAAGGAAGGGGGGAAGGAGATATGGGAGAAGGGGAGAGGGGTGAAGGAGATTGGGGGGCACGGTGAAAGGGGAACGAAGGGCGAAGGAGAGAGGGGAGAGGGAGAGAGGGGAGAAGGAGAGAAGGGAAAGGAGAGAGAGGAGAAGGACAGAGGGGGAAAGAGAGATAGGGTAAGGAGAGAGCTGAAGGAAGGGGGAAGGAGATGTGGGGAAGGAGAGAGAGGGAAGGAAGGAGAGGGGGGAGGATAGACAGGTGATGGAGAGGAGGGAAGGAAGGGGGAAGGAGAGAGAGGGGAAGGAGAGAGGGGAAGGAAGGGGGAAGGAGGAGAGGGGTGAAGAAGAGAGGGGGATGGAGAGAGGGGAGAAGGAGAGAGGGGAAGGAAGGGGGGAAGGAGAGATGGGAGAAGGAGAGAGGGGTGAAGGAGATTGGGGGGCACGGTGAAAGGGGAACGAAGGGTGAAGGAGAGAGGGAAGAAGGACAGAGGGGTAGGAAGGGGGAAGAGGAGAGAGGGGAGAAAGAGGGGTGAAGGAAGGGGGAAGGAGGGAGAGGAGAAGGAGACAGGGGGAAAGAGAGATGGGTCAAGGAGAGGTGGAGAAAGAGAGAGGGGGAAGGAGAGAGAGGGGAAGGAAAGAGGGGAAGGACCGGGAAAGGAGAGAGGGGAGAAAGAGAGGGGGAGGAGGGGGTAGAAGGAGAGAGGGGAGAAGGAGAGACGGGAAGGAGAGGAGGGAAGAAAGGGGGAAGGAGAGACGGGAGGAATGAGAGGGGGAAGGAGAGGGGTGAAGGAGACGAGGGAAGGAAGGGGGAAGGAGAGAGGGGAGAAGTAGAGAGGTAGACAAAGGAGAGAGGGGAGAAGAAGGGGGGAAGGAGAGAGAGAGTGGAAGGAAAGAGGGGAAGAACCGGGGAAGGAGAGAGGGAGCAGGGGGAGAAGGAGAAGGGGGAAGGAGAGAGGGGACAAGGAGAAGGGGGAAGAAAGAGGGAAGGAGAGAGAGGAGAAGGAGAGAAGGGGAAAGAGAGATGGGGTAAGGAGAGAGTGGAAGGAAGGGGGAAGGAGAGGTGGAGAAAGAGAGGGGGGGGAAGAGAGAGAGGGAAGGAATGAGAGGGGGTAAGGAGAGGGGGAGGATAGAGAGGTGATGGAGAGGAGGGAAGGAAGGGGGAAGGAGAGAGAGGAGAAGGAAGGGGGAAGGAGAGAGTGGTGAAGAAGAGAGGGGGAAGGAGAGAGGGGAGAAGGAGAGAGGGGTGCACGGCGAAAGGGGAACGAAGGGCGAAGGAGAGAGGGGAGAAGGACAGAGGGGTAGGAAGGGGGAAGAGGAGAGAAGGAGAAAGAGAGAGGTGATTGAAGGGGGAAGGGGGAAAGAGTGAGAAGAGAAGGAGACCGGGGCAAAGAGAGATGGGTCAAGGAGAGGTGGAGAAAGAGAGAGGGGGAAGGAGAGAGAGGGGAAGGAAAAAGGGGAAGGACCGGGGAAGGAGAGAGGGGAGAACGAGAGGGGGAGGTGGAGGGAGAAGGAGAGAGGGGAGAAGGAGAAGGGGGAAGGAGAGGAGGGAAGGAAGGGGGAAGGAGAGACGGGAGGAAGGAGAGAGGTAATGAGAGGGGGAAGGAGAGAGGCGAGTAGGAGACGGGGGTAGGACACAGGGGGAATGGAGAGAGGGGAAGGAAGGGGGAAGGAGAGAGGGGAGAAGAAGAAAGGGAAAGGAGGGGGGAGTAGAGATTGGAGAAGAGAGGGGAAGGAGAGGGGAGAAGGAGAGAGATGAAGGAAGGGGGAGGAGTGAGGTGAGAAGGAGGGAGGGTAAGAAAGGGTGAAGAAGACAGTGGAAAAGGAGAGGGGGAAAGGAAGGGGGAAGGAGAGAGGGGAGAAGGAGAGAGGGAGGAAGGGGGGAGGAGAGAAGGGGGAAAGAAGGGGGAAGGAGAGAGGGGAGAAGGAGAGGGGGTAGGAAGGGGAAGGAGAGAGGGGAAACAGAGAGAGAAGGAGAGAGGGGAGAAGGAGAGAGGGAATGGAAGAGGGAAGGAGAGAGGGGGAAAGAGAGATGGTGTAAGCAGAGAGGGGAAGGAAGGGGGAAGGAGAGAGGGGAAGGAGAGAGGGGAGAAGGAGGGAGGTGGGAAGGAGAGAGGAGGGAAGGAGAAAGAGGAAGGAAGGGGGAGGAGAGAAGTGGGAAAGAAGGGGGAAGAAGAGAGTGGAGAAGGAGAGGGGGGTAGGAAGGGGGAAGGAGAGAGGGGGAATGAGAGGAGGAAGTAGAGAGGGGAGAAAGAGAGAGGGGAAGGAATGGGGAAGGGGAGAGAGTAGAAGGAGAGAGGGAATGGAAGAGGGAAGGAGAGATGTGAGAAGGAAAGAGGGGAGAAGGAGAGAGGGGGAAAGAGAGATGGTGTAAGGAGAGAGGGGGAAAGAGAGATGGGGTAAGGAGAGAGGAGAAGGAAGGGGGAAGGAGAGGTGGAGAAAAACAGTCGGGGGAAGCAGAGCAAGGGGAAGGAAAGAGGGGAAGAACTGGGGAAGGAGAGAGGGGGAAGGAAAGAGGGAAGAAGGAGAGGGGAGAAATAGAGAGGGAAAAGGAAAGAGGAGAAGGAGAGAGGGGAAGGAAGGGGGAAGGAGAGAGGGAATGGAAGAGGGAAGGAGAGAGGGGAGAAAGAGAGGGAATGAAAGAGGAGAAGGAGAGAGGGGAAGGAAGGGGGAAGGAGAGAGGGAATGGAAGAGGGAAGGAAAGAGGGGAGAAAGAGAGGGAATGGAAGAGGGAAGGCGAAAGGGGAGAAAGAGAGAGGGGGAAAGAGAGGGGAAGGATTGGGGAAGGAGAGAGGGAAGGAGAGAGAGGAGAAGGAAAGAGGCGAGAAGGAGAGGGGGAAGGAGAGAGGGGAGAAATAGAGAGGGGGAAGGAAAGAGGAGAAGTAGAGAGGGGAAAGAATGGGGAAGGAGAGAGGGAATGGAAGAGGGAAGGAGAGAGGGGAGAAGGATAGAGGGAAAGGAAGAGGGAAGGAGAGAGGGGAGAAGGAAAGAGGCGAGAAGGAGAGGGGGGAAGGAGAGGGGAGAAGGAGAGATGGGGTAAGGAGAGAGGGTAAGGAAGGGGGAAGGAGAGGTGGAGAAAGGGAGAGAGGGGAAGGAGAGAGTGGTGAAGTAAAGAGGGGACGTAAGGGGCAAGGAGAGAGGGGAGA